>NC_061115.1:43452446-43591688 GCF_002878395.1 Capsicum annuum
CTACTATTACAAAAACAAAATTCTCATTTACACAACACCAAAACACATAGTATAAAATTACACTAAAAACAACTAGATCTGAATAACTCATCGACAAGTTACTGTAGAGATTATGGAGCTAAAGATAATTATGATACTGAATTGATTAGCATTTACCTGAATCAGTAAAATCCCACACAAAAACAAAAATTGAGGTTAAGGAGAGTAACATTTAACTGGCCGGAGTAGCAATGGCTGACTCAACACACCAGAGTAGCAATGGTCAATGGAGATATAGTAATTACTGGCCGGAGTCTATAGATTTGGAGAAAAAAATGAGAGAGAACCTTTTGCTATTACTGGTCGGAGCAAAGAAAAAGATCATTTAGAAATTTGCTTCCCACAATACTAAACTTACTCTGACAATTATTGGTCAAATTTTGGCAATTACTGTTATTGGTTGAAAATCTCAGTAAGGGACGAGAGAGAACCTTTTTGGGTTAGTAAATGTTTTGGGGGCAAAAATATTAAAAGTTTTTTCAGTAAAAACAGGAAAGTTTAGGCGCTGCTTTTTTTATGGATAGACCCCTGCAAATATATTTGATAGATATCGGGTGTTAAAAGTCCTATTATCTAAGAGGGTCCTGAGCAGAAAGTAAAGTCCCATTATATAGTAGCGCCTTGAGCAGAAAGTAAAGCCTCATTACCAGGAGGGCCCTGAGCAAAAAGTAAAGTCCTATTATCCAGGAGGGCCCTGAGTAGGAAGTTAAGACCCATTATTCAAGAGGGCCCTAAGCATAAAGTAAAGTCCCATTATATAGAAGGGCCCTAAGCAGAAAGTAAAGATCCATTATCCAGGAGGGCCCTAGCATAAAGTAAAATCCCATTATCCAGTTAGGTCCTAAGCATTAAGTAAAGTCCAATTATCTAGTAGGGCCCAGAGCAGAAAATAAAGTCCCATTATCTAGGAGGGCCCTGAGCAAAAAGTAAATTTCATTATTCAGGAGGGCCCTGAGTAGAAAAGAAAGTCCCATTATCCTAGTGGGCCTTGAGCCAAAAGTAAAGTCCCATTATCCAAGAGGGTCCTGAGCAAAAAATAAAACACAAACAAGATGAACAAAATTTTTTGCCCTAGTTTATACTAGAAAAATTTATGAGTGTTATCAGATCATAGCTTTTAGAAAAGTATAGTAAATAGGGTAAATAAAGGCCCTGCTAAAGAAATATGTCTCTTTAGAGTTATATTTGATGACCAAAATTAGGAAGTGCATCTCCTGAGAGTTAATGTGGAGTACTCTAACTAGAAAGTAGGTCTTGTAAGAGTAAAGGTTCACATTAAGAAGTACGTCACCTAACTAATGAGACCTGAAATACCCAGACAGGGAAGTGTGTATCTAGGGGCATCGGATGATGAGTTTTCACCATTATTGTAATTACTAAATATGTTTACCAATATTGCCTCTTGAATTTTCAAAAGTGAGGAATTCCATCTTTCTGATATCTAAGATTTAAAGCATTTTTATTTGAAATCAACATTCATCTCTATTTCATATAATGAAATATTATGAGTTTTTAAGAACTCGGTGGTTGATTTGTGGCATTTGGCTAGTGAGGCAACCGTTCTTAAACTTGTCATGCTCAGCTTCATTGAAAATACTTTATAAGTATTTGTTGACTTGCCATACTTCTGACCCCAAATTTTGACTACTGAAACTCTTGACTCAAATCATATTTGTCTTGCATGTTGCCTCTGAGTTTAACTTCTAATATACCTTTAATCTTTTCACGAGTCCAAAAACTATCGGATGATAAGCATTCTTGAGTATCTTGCTTTATTTTTTAAATATGTTATCTTTGTGTGTCGGCCTTTTATTTTTCTTACACAATTAAAGGAGTTGGTAGAAAGTTTTGAAGTCCTTCCTCACTTGTCTTGACTTATACTTGACTCAAAAATACGCAAAAGATGATGATAGTGATCTTTCTTTTGACAACAAACACCCAAAAATAAAAAATCAAAATAAGAAATAAAAATAATAAAAAGAAAAGGAAAAAACACCAAACATCTCTTTTTCAACAATGTCAAAATAAAACTTATCTGGGCGTGGCATCTGATTCTATGATTATGACATGCATTTTAAATTAAACAACCTGATCTACCCATACTAATAATTATCAACTTTTGCCCACTCATTTGAAATGAAAATGGAGCCATTTTTTAACTTGTTTCCTATGGGTTACAATCCTACTTAGGCTAGTGGAACCTCAATGAGTTTTCGCCAACGAGCCTATCTTATTTTCATTTCTTTCTCAATGGTGCCCATGAGAGTTTTAATCCATAATATTCTCTCATTTTTATTGATCTCACAACTTACTGTTGCCTTATGGTACCCAAGAGGGTTTTCACTAATAAGACTCTCATTTCATTTTTATTATTATTATTATTATTACTATTTTTTTAAGAAGAAAAATGATGCCCAAAATATGAAACATCATGCACCCATAATATGTTTAACCTTGACATTCTCAAGATCGATTTGAAGTTTTTTCTTTGGTTGTAACTTGGCTTTTGAACAGGGTTAAAAAGAAAGGGTGACATAAGGCTAAAAAATATAAAATGACATTGGGTGAAGCATACAATTTTTGGAATCGACTTTTAAGGAAAATAATTTTTTGCCCTGGTGTTATTTCATATAGGGTAACTTGAATTTTCACTTGGTTGGACCAAACCCCTAGAGTAGGAATGCCTATGTATCTTGTCATTACAAGAATTAGGTCAAACGTATTTCAGGAACATCATTCTTCTGCTTGCTTTCTTGCTGATTTTTCTTACTCTATTTTTTTCTTTTCTTTTCTCTTTGACTTTTATCTTTTTATTCTTTTTTCAACTCTATTTCTTTTGCTTGACACTTTCTTCGACCAATTTTTCTCGATACTTTTCTTTCTTTTTTTGAATTTTTTTCAAACTCTATTTTGATCTAATAGAGGGGTACAGAAAAAAATAAAATTAAAGTTCAAAAGGGGTAACGAAGGATGACATAACATTTGGATAGAAGAATAAAATTCCTTCGTCATATTAATCTTTAAAAATGCAAGTACATAACATGCGATCTGAGAATGGAAAATAAAGATCATGCATATCTTTTTTCAATATTTACCTTTACTGAGAACGCATGTCACTACTTATTATGCACTTATCAAACGTAAAGGTCAAATTATGTTCACTTTCCTCCTATAAAAAGATCATGCATTTTTAGGGCTAACTTCTTGTTTCTTCTCCTAATAGTTGAGACTATATATCCTCTGATGATCCCATTTAAAATATTTGAGATAAACTTTCTCATTGAAGACCAAGTCACTCTTTTGATTTGCAAAATGATTGCCTCAGTCTTTTGAAGTGAAACTGTAACTTGGTCAACAAACATCTCAACACTTTACTTATTTTCTTATATTCTTTTTTTACTTTTTTTTCAACTTAATTTCTTCGCTTGATGTTTCAGATTTAGAATGGGTTTAAAAATTATTTTGTGAATTCAGAATATATATCATATCATTAGAATCACCAGAAAATGAATTGTGTAAAGAAAATAAAGACAAAATAAACAACATTTACTTAAAAAAATAAAAATTAAATTAAATTAAAACGAACACACATTTTGTTGACAGAAAGATAGAAAGGTTTGAACAGAGACGATAAGAAAATAAGACTAGATAAATCTTAAACTACAACCCTGAAATAGTTCGGATGACTGAAATAAAACAAATCAAACTACCAAAACTTTCTCTTCATGGAAAGTGGAGTGACTTCTAAATTATCGAGCTTGACAATTTAGCAACTGATTTACACGTCGACATTAATGGAGTCTCTATAATCATTGTTACATCATCTATTTTTTTCTTCTTGGCCCTAAACATTCTGAATTTATCACCGTCAAACTCTCTCCAAACTAAGTCATCAGTAGTTTCTCTTCCCCCCTGCTCCTATTAGTTAATTATAAAATCTTTTTAGATAAGCCAAAGGATCACTATGACCCTCAAACATGTCCAACTTTGGCGTTTTGGACTATAGAGGCAAGTGAGTATTATTAAACATGTACAAATCCATGTAAGGAACTCTCTCTTTCTCTCTCAGTATTTGCATATTTATCATATATTTCTATAAACTTCTCATCTTCTTAGATATCCTTCCTATTCCTCATATCTAACAGTCTACACCACCTCATCTCAGATCCTATACCATTTTTTGTGGTTCATTTAACCTATTCTTTGGACTTGGTGTTGATGGGTGAGATGCCAATTTAGCGACAAACCAACCACCTTACTATATTTTGACTTTGTAGATGACGAATGTGTAAAGGCCTGACATTTTCAAAAATTTTCTTAAGAATATCACCGAACCCGATATGGGTTGCCTACGTATCTCATCAAGGTGAGAATCAGATATGTGTAGTTCATGAAACTAAAGATACTAAGAAACACATCTTTTTTTTATTATTTGAATAATCAGAATTTATTTTAACCACAAACTAACCACCAACTACTTTAACTTTTCTGCACCAGGTAGCAAATAGGTGACCGTTGCATATTTAATACATTATAATGACATGTTGTATGTTATGTCTCTATATGCATTTCCCAGTCTATCATGGAAGGTTTTGGTGTTTCATCCTGCGTTTTCTTGGTGAACTTTTTTTTCTTTTCAAAAAATTTTGATAGAATCCTATGGAGGGTTGCCTATGTATCATGCTAGGGCATGAATCAGATCTTTATATGGTTCGGGAAAAACCTGACAAAAATAATTTCTTTTAAGAAAATAAATAAAGTAAATGAAATAAGAAGTGTATATATATATATATATATATATATATATATATATATATATATATAGAAACAAACGACAAACTTTATTATATTCAGGAATTTTCAAATACAAGTACGATAGAACAAATAAAACGACTCCTAAAAGTAGACCTACTAACTGACATCTGAAAAATAAACTTGAACAAACAAGATTAACTAAAAGACATAAAATCTAGAAAAGAAGTTCTAAGACTGAAACTGAAATACGGTAATAAAAGAAAATAAATATTCATCCCTACAACTAAACTCTAGTGTCTCAAGGTATTTAATAGATTTCCAAAACCTCAGCATGCTCAATCAAGGAGATTTTAGCTTTATGTGGCTCCCAAACCCAAGTATATATCTTCCAATGAAGTGGTGAGATGCTGGGCGAACCTGGTAGTTATGCCAGAAATTGTTAATGATTTAAATCTTGGTATTCAAAATCCATTCTGGTGGTATCTTTTTCCACACAATAGAACTTTCCTCAAAGGGAACTGAAGGCGTGATTCCATCTTTTAGCTTGCCGATCACGGGAATCAATTATCTCTTTTACACATTGCTCTCAAGCGAAAGCTGCCTTTAGCTATTCTCATAGGATTCCTCTTTCACATATCCATTAAGGTCTCTCTTGATCGAATTCTTATTGCATCTTCTTTTGAAGTTCTTGTAATTATTGGCGGTGAGATGTGGTAAGTTCTGCAACATGTGACCCCCTAGTTGTAGCCAACTTGATTCATTATCGAATTGCATCCTCAATGTTTGCCGACTTAGCTTTTTCATCAGTAAATTCCCTCTGTTGTTGTTTATTATTTACCTAGCTCATTTGAAATCAATATTTACCTCATAAATAGAGGACTTATAATCCCTCTCTACCTCCAATCATGCTTGCTTAACTCTTGCCTCATTCTCAATATCCTTATCTGCTTGTTGTTGAGTTAAGGCTACCCTAGAATGCTTCAATTCCACTCACAAATCTTGATTGGAATCATGATGTTCTCATATGGCCATATCAATCCCTATACTTATTGTAGCCTATTGATCTATGGGTCCCTTAACTGATATTTTTAGTCTGATTAGTAGAGGTAGTTGTTTCTCAAACCATTTATAGTAGCCCGGGTGTACTTCTCCTTTCTCACGTTCTATCACATTATTTGAATTGTCATGAGATGATAACCATCCCAAATCTGTTGTACCAATCCCTCTAGAAGGGGAATCTTTTCTCTGACCTCAACATAAACTCTTTCATATTTTCTGTTATAGGAATTATTTGACGTCTTCCTAGATGACGTAACACTCATAATGGCACATATGGTTGAAAACCTATAATACCAATCAATAACAAAAGGCCGAATAACAGAACTATGCATGACCTACCTCTAAGGGAACTAAGGGAGATTCCAAGTGATCTTATCTGCCGTCAGTGAGCGAAAAAGCTTATCCTAATCACTAACTTATTCTAGACACTTATATTTCTCCATCCTTTCTTCATAATTTTTTATGTGATTGACTCATTTAGGAACAAATCTTGCCACTATAGGATGTTGACAAAGATTCTCTACAATCCATATTTGTAGCAAGATGTTACATCCTTCGAAAAAACCTTTTCCCTTCTATCAAATAGTTAGAGTAGGATAAATGTCAACCAAAATCATTGGTACCATAGTATAGTCCTCTCTCATAATCAATACATGTACCACTCCAGCTAAACGAATATTTATTTTTTGTTCTCTCCTTAAGAAGATCATAGTTCCTAAGAAGGCTACCATGAATGCAAATCATCTATGAACTTTCTAAGCCTCAAAACTTTCCTTGTTACATAGTTGTTTACCGAAATCCTCAAACCCCTCTTGTCTTCTGTATCTTTTATACAAAAACTGTAAGGAGACCCAACCTTTTTCCATTGATTTTTCTTTTGAGTTATGTAGGTTCAGGAGCTTATAGAATCTATTTATCAAGATGAGTTTTAGGGCTATGAGTTTTTCCTGGTGCATATCCCCAAATCCAATAAAAGTCGCTAGCTCCTCTAAAGTCAGAGTCAACTCAAAATTTGAGAAAGGAAATACATTGTTCATCGAATTCCAGAAAGTCAGTAATATATCAACCACCTCGCTGCTAGGGTTGATTATCATAATGCTTGTAAAAAAAATACTTATATATCTTACCATGATTAAATGAATCCATCTCATTCCACTATGTATAAAGCTTCCAGGGGGTACAGTCTACAACCTTTAATGGTATATTCCCATCTCTTTCCCTTTTTTGACCCTTTTCACAAATTAGAGGAGATATATTATACCTATGGATAGAGACACAAGGTTAGCAAATTTCTAGACTCTCGGCAAAACTTAATTCACTAATTTTTAAATTTTTTAACTTGACTCATGAGAGTTAATGCAACCATTAAATTTGACTCTACTAAAAAAGATACAAAAAGACACCTAAAATAAGAGATCTCAAAAGTAGGTAGCAAATAAGAGACCTCATAAGGTCTCTTATCTCCTTATTTTTTTAAATTTATTTTAAAATAAAGAGACCTCACGAAGTCGATAAATGCTAACAAAAATTGTGCGAGAATGAAAATAAAATGCAGGAAAAGTTAGCGCCAAAATATCAATAAAATTTTACACATTGCGACCTCATGAAGTCATATAATTTTACTAAATTAATATTTATTATTAAAAATAAATATTTATAATTATTTTATGAAGTAAAACAATATTTATTTACTTTTTAAAGTATATATTTTTATCCAAAACCGCAGCAGCTCCCTCTCTGAAATCCAAAACTCTCTCAAAACTCTCTCTCTCTAAATAGGAACTCTCTCTCAAATCCTCATCTAGCTCTTCCAGGTAAGTTTGCAAACTTTAATTTTTTCTTATTTATGTATAGAATAGAATGAAAATATATGGGTCTCCTTTAATTTTTCCAAAATGTGAAGATTGTTATGAATAATTTGGAATTTTGTTGTCTTGAACTATGTTTTTATGTTTTCTGTCTTTCTTGATTTTATTTTATAACTGTATTTTAGATTTATGCTTTTCGATCGAATAGTTGAGGGATTTTTGATTTTTTGTTCTTCTTATTGATTTCACAATTCCCACCTTATGGGAATAAACTGGGTATGTTGTTGTTGTCACGGCTATTGATTTTAGACCTATTTCTTAATGGGCCCTTGGTTTTCTATAGTGCCATATTACCAATGATGGATCTTGCAAATCCAGATGCTGAGTAATACATAGCTTTCACACTGCTACATATGATGAGATTGAATGAAATAAGAGAAGTTTGGGGTTAAATGATAAGAGCTATACTCTAAAATAGAACCCTTCTTATGCATCTATCTGCACTATATTAACCATTTTTGTGTGTATCAGATTTAAATATACCATACTAGAATTTCTACTATCAAAGTGATGTCAATTATGAATACATGTTTGATAGACCTTTACTCAATGAAACTAGGTTGCAGTGCCTAACTAGGAGCCTTTGGGACCATCCCTTTTTGTTTAATGAAAATTTATTTTGAGTGCCTAAAGTCCCCTTTCCATAGAAATAGAGGTAGTAGTGTGTGTGTCACCAAATGCCCATCAATTGCTCTTTATGTATAACTACTTTGTTCTATTATTCAGCAACACTATTGCTAGGAATTCTAGGAATATTATTATGCTGTCACCTAAAATTTAGGGTTTTAACCTTTAGATTCAATGGAATAATGTAATTTGGGAAGATTCTCTTATAACTTTTGTCTCTTTGATATTAGAAAGTGTCTTTGTAATAGGAATAGATGAGTCAAAGTATCTTGATGCTTGTCTGCCTAGACAAAAGTTTCTACTTCGACTAATATTGTATTTTATCCATCAATGAACTTATTGAAAATGTATGCCTCTTTTAAATGATGATGTTGCATAATTATTGTATTGGTATGGGATTGGGTAAATGAAAGCTTGCAACTGGGGTTCTGTGCGATCAGAATGTGACGCCAAGACTTAAAGGTAGTTTTACAAAGTGGTGATTAGACTGATATTGTTGTACTGAAACTAGAAAAATAATCACTTTAGTACTCGATAAAATACTTTGTCTTATATTACTTTTTTAATTTACTTTATACGTCCTTAATAAATTATAAATAGGAGTAGTTTTACTACTTTATTCATTGTCTCATTTTAATTACTATATATAGTTATGTGTATTATGATATTATCTGTCAATAACATCTATTTGTGGTATTTGTTTTTTGTCTTTATTTAGCTTTGTATTTTTTTCCTTATAAATCTTACATTGCAAAATACAATAAGTTTTTGCTTTTAATGAGCTCATTACAATTACTTATGCAAATTCTTGATTTGTTATAAAGATTTTTTTCTTAATTTAGAGTTTACCAATTTTAATTATTTGATTTTGTATAGATGGATCATAGTTGGATGTATAATATGACTAATGTTGGTCGTATGAGGTTGATGCTTGAATTTATAGCCGGTGTCGATGGTTTTGTGGACTATGCAATGACACTGGAACCTTTTCAACTCGATGGCTTGATTAAGTGTCCTTGTAGTAAATGTAAATGTAGGAATTATGAAAAACCTGATATTGTTAAGCTTCATCTCTATTGAAATGGGTTTAAATAAGATTATACAATGTGGACTAGTCATGGAGAAGTTGATAATAGTTTTGTCAGATCTCTACACTACGTTGCTAGTAAAAGTTGTGGGGTGGTGGAACCTGATGTCCAAAATTATAGAATGCATGACATGATTCGAGATGCATATGGGATACATTCTGATATTGAATCTGGTGATCATGTTGAAGAAGCTCCCAATGATGAATCTTAGCATTTATTTGAACAGTTGGAAGCTTTTAGTCGGCCTCTATATGAGGGGAGTCCACACTCTCAATTGTCTATTGCTGTTAGGCTATTAAGTATCAAATTAGATTGAAATGTTCCTCAGGGGGCAATGGACGTTGTGATTGACCTTATGCATGAATTAGATGACCCAAATCTAGAGATACCTGATAATTTCTACAAGGAAAAGAGGTTGGTGTCAAAGTTAGGATTGTCGTCGATGAGAATTGATTATTGTGAAAATGTTTGCATGTTATACGACAAGGATGACATTGATCTAGACTTTTGTACATTTTGTCAAAGAGCTTGTTTTACAAAACCTCCTAGCGGGAAGAAAGTTGTTGTAAAGGCGATGCATTACTTACCTCTTATACCAAGGATAAAGAGGTTATATGAATCAAATAGGTTAGCTCCTCTCATGATAGCATCATGAAAATAGAAGATCGCCTGGTGTTATATGTCATCCATCTGATGGAGAGGCTTGGAAGCATTTTGATAGAAAATATCTAGAGTTTGCAGCTGAACCACGAAATATTAGGTTGGGTTTATGTTCAGATGGATTCACTCCATACTCTGTTTCTGCTACACCATATTCTTGTTGGCCTGTATATTTGACACCATATAATCTTTCACCTGAGATGTGCATGACCAGTCCTTATATATTTATCAATTGTATTATTCCTGACCTACGTAATCTAAAAATCATGATTGATGTATACTTGCAACCTTTGATTGATGAGTTGAATCAATTGTGGATTGAAGGGGTTGAAATATTGGATGTGTCGCTTCAGCAAAATTTTAATTTGCGGGCTGTATAAATGTGGACTATTAGTGATTTTCCTTCTTATCGAATGCTGTCCTGGTGGATAACAGCAGGCAAGTTAGGCTGTTCTTACTGTATGGAAAATACTAAATCATTCACTTTGAAACATAGCTGAAAAATTGGTTTGATTGTCACCATCGGTTTTTGCCTATGGATCATGAGTTTAGGAATATGTAAAATGTATTTAGAAAGAATACGATTGATTGAGACTGTCCACCTCTAATCTATATAGGAGAACAAGTTTGGGAGATGGTTCAACACTTCCCAAAGGTTACAGAAGAACAACCATACAAATTTGATGGGTATGGTATTGCACATAATTGGACAAAACAGAGTATATTTTGGGAATTATCATATTGGAAGGATCATCTTCTTTGACATAATCTTGATCCCATGCATACTGAAAAAAATTGCTTTGATAATTTACTTAACACAGTAATGGATGTCAATGGTAAGACAAAAGACAATGTTAAAGCTAAAATGGACTTACCAGAATAATGTAGGCGAAAAGAGTTATGGCTGTAGGAGAAATTAAATAAAAAGTTCTTCAAGCCTAAGGCTAGCTATTCATTTATAATGGAGCAAAAACGTAAGATATGTAAATATGTTGAGCAGTTGAAAATGCTTGTTGGTCATGCTTCAAATTTAGGGAAGCGTGTTGATATGGAGCATGGAAAGTTATTTGGCATGAAAAGTCATGATTGTCATATTTTCATGGAAACATTACTCCCCATATCATTTAGTATCTTGCCTGAAAGAATTTGGAAACCTATGATTGAAATTAGTTTGTTTTTCAAAGACTTCTGTTCTAGCCCATTGATAGAAGAGAACCTAGTTTGGATGGAACGAAATATTCCTATAATCACGAATAAGCTAGAGAAGATTCTTCCACCTAGATTTTGGGATGTGATGGAACATCTTCCTGTGTATCTTGTGCATGAAGCTCATCTTAGAGGTCCAGTTCAATATCGATGGATGTATCCATTTGAGAGGTAACTATTGTAAATCTTAATATATTCCTCTCCATTAATGTTTTTTTAAAATTTTCATAATATAATATTATATAGGACTATTGGCAAGAATAAACGGAGTATCAAGCAATAACATAGAGTTGAAGGCTCAATGTGTGAAGCCTATCTTGCTAAGGAAACCACCGATTTCTGTTTGTATTACTTTGCAAGTGATTTTCCATGTTCACAAAATAGGCCGAATCATCACGACGATGGTGGTGAGGTTGTTAGAGAGCCGTTATCAATCTTTAATCAACCTGGCAAAGGTTCAAAAAAGCGTATAAGGAGGCATCTTAGTTCAATGGAGTTTAAGTCTGCATCAATACATGTCTTGTTGAATTGCCCTCAAGTTAAACAATTTCTTGAGTAGTTATTATTTTGCATTACATATACAATTACAAGACAAAGCGACTGACTTAATTTCCATTCTCTTTGACAGCTACTTTATGCAGTTGTATGGCAATTATGAAGTGTTTGACTAGTTTTCAACATGGTTCAAATATTATGTGAGTGTTGCAATTTTTTCATAATGCTATAATTATTAGAAAGTCCACGTTTGATTAATGCTAATTTTCTACTCTCGACTATTTTTAGGTTTATGATACAAGAAATAGTCAATTTGATCAATTTTTGAAGGATTTATCTTGGGGACCCATTAAGGTCTATTCTATGGAAAAGTATACAGTGAATGGTTTTAAATTTAATAACAAAGAATACTACAAACATAAAAAAATTAAATATAGCGGAGTTTGGGTAAAAGGTAATGATGGAGATCAAAATGGTGTTGATTATTATGGGGTACTTTAGGAGATTTTAGAAATGGAGTATTCTGGTTGGCCAAAAAAAATAATTGTATTGTTTAGATGCAAATGGTTTGACCCTACCCCAAATAGAGGAACGAGGGAAATCAAATAATATAATATCATCGAAGTAAGGCACACAAGGGAGTATAGGGCGTACGATTCTTTCATTATTGCACATAACACTAAGCAAGTGTATTATGCTCCTTATCCCTTGCGTCCAGATAAATCGGATTGGTGAGCGGTAATAAAAATCAAGCCTCTTGGTTGAGTGGAAGTTGAAAATGTATTAGATGTTGCATACCAGGCTGATGACATATCATGTTTTCACCAACCAGTTGATATTGACTTAAAAGTTAATTTAGAGCATCCTGAACATATATTGGAAGAGGTTGATGTAGAAGAAGTAGAATTGGCAGCAAATGAAGAAGTGGATGAATCAAATGATGAAAATATAACAATAGATGAGAAAAATTGGTTAAAAGAGGAAACAGGGTCAGAAGAGGAAGAATGATCAGAAGAGGAAGAATGGTCAGAAGAAGAAGAAAGGTTAGAAGAGAAGGATGGCGAGGAGGAGGAATGATAATTTGAAATAACACATCTGCACTTTTTTATTTCTTTGTTTGGTTTAGTTTATTCTTTTTTTTTTCGAATTTGATGAATGTAGTTTTTGCTTACTCTATTTCTATTTTTATCTGAGAATTATTGGTTTGATTTAATGTTATTCTCATTTAAAAGTTTTGTTTGGAGTTCTTGAAGTGAAACTTGCTGCTTTGATCTCTAATTGGTATGTTTCTCAAAATATATTGGTGTGTCTACGTCTGTCTGTGCATTAATAGTTGTTCAGGTTTGTTAATTTCTTTCATTGATGTTACATATGTTACACCATACGTATGTCATAGGTTTGGTTTTTCTCGCATACAGTTATATGGTAAAAATATGTACATTTATGGTGTCTCTAAATTATAGTTTACTTAAAGATATTATATGAAAATTTGTGTAGATAAAAGGCAGTGATAAGGATAAGGGTACTGCTAATGCTCCTAAAAAGAAATTAAAGAAGGCTAGTATGATTAACATACGATCGACAGGTATACATATAAGATCAGACTCCACACTATCTCATCCGTCCAAGGTGCACCACTAGCATATACTCAACATCCCCCACATATGCCTACAATGAAGCCCACATCAGGTCATGCTACTTTGTATGCATACAATCAATTGCCTCGCATGATGCAGCAACATACATTTAGTGCCTCACGTACAGTTACTTTTAACCCTGATAACTTACAACCTTCATCAGTATCTACTCCACAGATTGGGATATCAAGTCTTCCACTTCAAGGAAACATCTCTGAACCTGAAATTCCTACCATAGACCAGTTTATTACACACAGTCAGGTTCATCCGCAAGCTGGCATGAGGGATATGTGCAACAAACTCATCATAGAGCCTGACGGTTATGGGTATGTTTTTTACAAAATGTATTTAGTTTATGAATATCTTATAATTGTTTTAGTTTTTAACCTATAAATGTTTAAATTTTGGAATACAGATCTAATTCGGATGCTGTTGTAAGGATCCTTTCTCAAATCATTCAAGATCTTTATAGGGGTGCTGTCACGAGTTGGAGCAAGATGCCAAACTATCTCAGGAAACAGATTCTTTTGGAATTTAGGGTATATTCATTTCCATGCTCTTCTTTTCCTTACTGATTTATCAAAAAAGTTTATGTGATATAGTAATTGCATGATGAGGTAAACCAAAATATAATAAAAGACAATCAGTGAAACTAAGTGAATACAAGTTTTACCAGACAGAAGCTGCAAATTTTCTTTTTTCAATATGATAAAAATATATATACATCTTAAAATGTTGATCAAAATTTAGATCGCCTGACTCTAAAAAAGAAAACTGTGATAACTAGAAAATAACTCAAGGAGTAGAAAAAATATTTAAAATGGAGATGAGTGGATTTTTTTTTTGATAAATAGTACTAGTATTATATCAAAAGTGAGAACTAAAAGTACAAGGGTGAACAAACTACTAGACAATCTTCCATTTCATGCTTAATGATAAACTAGGAACAATTACTCAGAAGGCATTATATAGAGTAAGTATTAGAATTTTCTAACAACTTTGCTATTCTAATCCTGCTACTTGCTCTAAAACAAATCTCTTGGATGATATTTTTTATCAAGATCTTTTGGTGTTGTTTTTTCTGTTGGAATAGTCGCATATTTCTCTTCCTCTAAATGTTGTACACAACCTCAGTTAGCATTATTCCATACACTTGATCTAAGCTAACTTTTCTGAGGTTCTTCTCTAATAACCTCTCAGTGATACTTGTAAATGTTTCAACTGATTTCCTAATTTAGGGATTAGGTGTTTTATTTTTTCTCCCCTCCTCCCCATTTGAGAATAAGAGAACCTCTAGTGTCACATTATTAAACATTTCCAACTTTATATACATCTGTACACATATTCATTACATATATAATTTTAAAATATATACGTACAGACCTATTATAATGATTGAATTGCACAACCATTTTGATTATCTTGATGTTATCTTTTACTTGTTAGTCGGTATGGTCTTCTAGCTGGACGAACACTTCCATCTCACCAGGAAGCCCCAAAACTAAATACTAAGATTATTAAATGTTGTTTTTTTTCTTTCCATCTATTTTATTGGTAAGAACTGAGCCAAAATTCTCAGTTGCACTTCACTTTGTTCTCTCTTTCTAGTTCCCACTCCTCGAGCCTACTTGTTTCTATTCACTATATGATTTTTCTGCTTTCCAAAATGGGAACGGAATATTGAGTCACAACTCACAACAAGGTTTTTTTCCATTCGCAGTTCTCTCTTTTGCATCCATCTCTCCATCGGGTGTATTATTTATATCATTGTGTGGTTTCCTGAATATTGTTAATTTCACTTTTTTGTGAACTTTAGAGAGTGTATAGGTGGACATGTGGCATATAGCTAGATCTCATGTATGCTGAGTGTGTTTCTACTGTAAATGTACATGATTGTATCTCAATGCTTTTCCATCGATAACCCCTTACCTTATTTTTTTGAAAGGCTCTGAATCTTGAATGGTGCTATTTACATTCTGAATGAGTAGGTTTAAGAAACGTATGATATTTGATAATTCTTCATTATCTCGCTACACACGAACTCTATTGATACTCAACCAGTGTAGTAGCATCCTCTACATATAAGCTGACACATCACATTCAAAGAACACATGAAAAAAATTCATTACTTCATAGATTTGAGAAAGAATATTTGCTTAGTCTTTGGCTTTGCAAGAAAATATTGAATTAAAATAGTCTAGCAAGACAATACTTATAATTGTTGAGGAAATAATCCAAGAAGTAGTCTTAAGCACTTTGAACCTTGAAAGTGTTCCAGAGAAATTGGGCTTTGCATATATCATTTTGTAATGAACCATAGTTAAACATGGAAATCGGATTCATGATCCCTAACTGGAATCTACAGGTTCAGTCCTCTTTGCGGTTAGAAAGTAATAATTTTTTCTCACAAAGACAGCACTACCCAGTGCAAATATAAACAAGATGAAGGACTTATGCACCTTTATCTATGATACAACGAGTCAGTGAAGTCCAAAAGACTGTCGTAATGATATATCTTTTATTTTTATGAAATGATAGACAATGTTGAAATTTAGATGTTAATGTAGTGTTGCTGTTTTTCCTTCAAAACATCTAGAGTTCCTCTTATTCCACATTGTCCATATGGTGCACAGAGGTATAGTGTTCTGTAAAGCCTTGAGCTGCTTAGCGTTTTCTGACCTCCTCATCCTTACATTGTTTGTAATTGTATATCGTACTCCAGATAGGCTTTTGAACATGCTCTATAAAAATGAATAAACAGATGTTCTAAATCTTTTATTTCCCTGGAACACTGATAGTATCTACTTCAGGATATAGAGCCCCTTCTCTATAGTTTTTGTTGAGTGAGGCTGGATTTGTGTATTGGTATCCATGTGAATCAGTTCACCTTTTGAACGTTCTCTATAAAAATAAAGAAATAGATATTCTGAATAATCTCTTTCCCTGGAACACTGATAGCATATTGTGGGATATAGAGCCTCTTCTTTGTAGTTTCCGTTGAGTCAGCATGGATTTTTATATTGGTATCCATGTGAATCACTTTACCTTTAGAGATGCTTTTTTATGGGCAGCTAGTTTTAATATGAAGATTCACCTAGACAATCCCAAGTTATTACAGGTGATTTTTTTCTTAGGTACCTTCTAATAATGACATTGTAATTTGGTATAGAAACTTTTGATAGAGAACAGAGAAATGTTTTGTATATCTATAATTACATACACTGCTCTAATGAAGTATTTAATAGTAGCTTGTAAAATTTTCTGAGTGACCCAGAATGTCTGTTTTGTCAATTCTTCCAGTAAGTTTCCGTTTTTCCCATAATAACAGTGAATTCACTTTACCCACAACTTATTTTTCTTTGTACAAATATTCCATAAAGGGTTAGCTACAACTGTCTTGTCCCAGTCATAAATGTCAAGAATATTCATGCTTTCAGCTGATTTAGGATAACATACCCCACTCCAAGCTAGTAGTACTTTTCTACTCCAAGCTTGTTGGTTAACCTACTTTATTTAGAAGACATAAAAGTACAGAAAGATGTTACTGCACTTCTCAACTTGTCAATTAATGACAATAACAAGTGTGCAATTGCAAATATTAATGCAATCAAACCTCTGATTCATGTCGGTTTGAGAGTATTTGTCATCTTTGTTAAGTTTGATACTTAAATCTCATCTGTTTTTGTTTTTCATAAGTTTGAATCAATTTGTACTTGCTTTGTTTAATCTGAGGGTCTATTGGGAACAATATCTCTATGTCACTGAGGAAGGGGTAATTTATTTCAGTTTATCTTGTCATTACAGAGAAAGTGTTTCATTAGCAAATTAATTCATCTTAGTTTATCTTGTCATTACAGAGAAAATATTTCTGGCGTCCAAAACATGAAGCCCAGATTAAAGCAAACTTCAAGTTAAAAGTTGGGCGCATACTTATTGGCTTGCTATTAAAAGCTTATGAAAAGAACAAGAGGTCCAGGTGGATTCTACCTAAAAATTGGCATAAGTTAGTTGACCATTAG
Source organism: Capsicum annuum (assembly GCF_002878395.1). Lineage (NCBI taxonomy): Eukaryota > Viridiplantae > Streptophyta > Magnoliopsida > Solanales > Solanaceae > Capsicum > Capsicum annuum. The sequence continues at coordinate 43,469,900 of NC_061115.1, forward strand.
GAGACAGATTCGAGGTTCAAGCAGATGCGTGAGATTGGTAAGAAAGGTAGAGCATCTCTTAAGGGTGGTTCTTTACATATGAGTGGAGCTCAGAGTCAGGGAAATATAAAGAGAAAAATGGTAGGTCATTCGTGTGATTTGGTTATTTTAATTGAATTGTGAGTAATTAGTGATACCTTATCCTCGGACAACCGATTATTCTAGACAACCGATTCTTAACTGCTACTTTTTAATTCCTGCTGTTGGTTTTTGAATTTGACTTATATTCTCTTGGTGAATATTGCATGGTCTATTGGTACATGTATATTATCTCGATTAAGTTTGCGGAGTAAACAAATATGAGGGCAATGACAAGCAATGATATCAGTATTCTTACTGCTTGTTCCAGTCATCTTTTTTCCCTTAGCTATTGGTGCAAGTATTTAGAACTAGCAATCTGGATCTACATGCTTGATGGTTATTTGTGAATTTTTAGCTGTCTACTGGAAGTTTGTTGTTCTTTTGGTTAATAGGTTTTGAATTACTTTTTTAGGAGAACTTTCTATTGGATAGTTTAACAGAGTTAGAATTTTATGTCATTAGAGTACATCTCTTTCCTGGAAGTTTGTTAATCCTTGTTTTGTTATGGTAAATGAGAGTAATACCAGCATATTGTCTCATCTAAAATGAGTGAGAAGAGTTCATTACTCTAGAAAAATTAGTTAACATCACAATGCTTATAATCTACCCAGTGCCAACTAATTTTACATTAATAAAAACTAGAAATTTTCTTCTTGTTGTTGTTTCTTGTCTTTTTTGTACTTTCCTTCCTACCCACTTCAGCTCCTTTTTTTTTTAAATCCTATTCATTTTGTTTCAGTTCTTGAAGTAAGATCCAAAAAAAAGAGGAGACAAAATAAAAAACAAGAACATATAGAAAAATTAAGTGTAAAGTTGGGAGTTTTGGTAGTTATTAGCATGGGGGGTATGTTAAAATTTGAGGTTCTTGGTGTATGGAAACTTCATATTTGATATTAAAAGAAAGGAAAATGAAGATAGAGAAGAAGAACAAGTGTTGTAGTTGACTTCAACAAGTGAAAGTAAAAGTGATAAACAAGTTAGTTTTGAGCTTTGAAGGAAAATTCTTCGAGGCTTACCTTTTCTTGGGATATTGTGAGTCTTTTGTTTAAATAGGTTACTGCTGTAATCATTCTAAACCAGTCTATTTCTCCCATTTGATCTGCATTTAAGAGAAATAATTTATGTTTATACCACAAGAACAAAAATTTCATTAGTAAGTTATCTGCAGTAACCAAGGATTGGTAATATCTGTATGCACAGAATGCATTTAAGTGAAAAGTAAAATAAGAACCATTTCCTTATACTTATGGAAAATCTCAACTATTAACAAAGAAAGCATGGTTGAACTCCACGTTTTCCACAAATATGGTTACCAAAAGATCACATAAAGATATTGCAGAAGTAAAACAGATCCAGGTATTCTTATTCGGTGAACTTATGTCAATATCTTCCGCTAGTCTGTCTGAATTTTTAGTTCTATGACATTATGTGACTATGAATTCTCTGCGTTGCTTTACTTTACTTCTTTACTTTACATAGACTAAAATGTTTTTGTCTATGGGGAATTTATTCGTAGTCCTTGAATTCTTGTTTTTCTTGGTATTTATAAAAATAAAAAAGTTGCACTTGATCCCGGGGTCTTTCGGAAATAGCGTCTTCATCTCCACGAGGTAGTGTTAAGGTCTGCCATCTGCGTATACTTTACTCTCCTTAGACACCACTTGTGAGATTTCATTGTTTTTGTTGTTTCTTATTAAAAAGGATATTTTGGTTTCTTGGTTTTGTTCTCTTCATTTCCCTTTGCTTTTGTTCTCTTGGTTCTTGAATTTTGATTTTCTTGATAATTATGAAAAGGTTAGTTGTTGAAGCAACATACTAACAAACTAATAATTGGGTTTCTCAGATTTATTAGTTTGTAAGTAGCAACTTTGTTTGTTGGTTTCCCTCCATTCTGTTAAAACAACAGACAGAATTAGAGATTAATGACATAGTTAAGGAGTTTTCTAGTCAGTTTGTACCTTTTGAGCTGGTATGAATACTATTTTTTTACTTTTTGAAAAATGAAATCTAAGACGACTACCGTAATCATTATTTCATAGCAATTAAAATTAAATTAATTGTTTTTGCAGTAAAAGGAACTTCGGAGGCCAATAAATCAGGCTGAGGCATTCAATGCTACACACATAAAGAAGAAGAAAACTCCTAAATATCCTGATGTTACTGACCTATGTAAGCTTCTATTTCTAGTAGTTATTACTTTATTTTCTAAATTTATATTCTAATATTATTATCAATAAATTCAGAATCGATATCTGCAATGCATATAGGATTTTTGCCAAACTCTGCCAGAAAATATGCGAGACCTACCACTTAGCCAAGAGCAGAACGAGAGAATATGGTTAGATGCAGTAGGTGGTCCGAGTATGGATAGACCGTAAGAGATTGATTATGTTTTGAATAAATTATTTATAATAAAAAAATTAAGAAATAATAGTGACCTCATGAGGTGTCTTTTAACTAAAAAAAAAATCAAATAGAGACCTTATGAGGTCTCTTTTTAATAAAATAATAATAATTATTAAAAATAATTTAGAGATCTCACGAGGACCCTATTCTGTAAAATTCAAGAAATAACCTAGTGACCTCGTGAGGTTTCTTTTAAGAGACCTCATGAGGTATCTTATAAAAAGCAACCTATGTTTTAGAGACCGTCTATTGAGGTTGCTTTTGAAGTCTCTTTTTGAGGAAAAAAGACCTCATGAGGTCTCTTTTTTAAGTCTCTTTTTACAGCTTTTTTAATAGTGGATCAGATGCAAAAAAGATTTTTTTCGAAATAAGAAGTGAGAAAAATATGAACGTCAACATTTTGTTTTAACCAGAAACGCTAGACCCCTATATAATTTCAACTATGATTTTGAGAGAAAATACAACTAAGTATGCTAGAGAGAGAAAAATAAAATAACTTACAAAGAAATAAAGAGAGAAAAATGATTATTTTATGCATGCTGTTATGAAAAATTCAGCCTCACGATCCCCAAAGGTTCAGAACTGTTCAGATTTATATGGTTACATATTTTATTATTTTATAAAAACACAGCTCACGACCCCTAAAGTTTTAGAGCTATTAGGATTTGTATTTATATTAAATTTGAGAATAAGAAAAAATAGTAAAGAGAGCATAAAATAAAATAATGCCACTAATAAAAAATAATCATATTTTCAAAAATATCCCTCGCTAAATTAGTGAATGATTTTTATACTTTAAAAGACAGGGTCGTATCCCAGGAAGGATTTCCTACATATCCCTCTAAAGAGTGAGAATTAGTCCCTCATAGTTCATGGAAACTAAAAAAAAAATAAAAAATTTTATTTTCAAAAATTTCATTATTATTATTAATTTAGAAAAAGATAACTAAATTTGGAGGACAAGACACTTTCTTGTATTTCCCAAGTTACCTAAAGCCGGTAAAGAATAATATGGCCTTCTAAATAAATGTCAAAGAGAGCATAGGATGCACATGTTGGTCATTATAAAGAGGGACCTCTATCCTAGACAGACCCGACCCCTGTGCTGAGTCCCGCTAAGTCAAATGCACATGATGCAAATAAAGCGGAACCTAATAGGGATAACCAGATTCTGAGTTTTAGTTCAACGAAGTTTAGCCTACTAGGGATAGGTGTCTAGACTAGCTTACCTGAGTGTACATTCGAATCAGGGAGGGAAAACTTATTCGGTAGTAGGGCTACTCCGACTTCATTGTGGATCCAAAGTCCGCCTAACATTTGTGACTAATAATCGTTCACCAGGTTCCTTGACACTCCGTCTATCTCAAGTAAAAGCTGGGATGCATACTCTGTATTTCTTCTATCTTATTTTCACAGACTCAAAGGGGGTGCGTAAGAAAAGATTGTTTATAATACAATTCAACAATATCAAAATGATAAATGAGCAACAAGTAGCATATTAGGCCAACAAACTCAATACCAAAATTATAAAAGCAAGTAAAAGTAAATATTAAAAGCTTGAATTCTGTGGTAGTCCCCAGCGGAGTTGCCAAAGATGTCACACCATTTTATTCGCTCGAGGGAAAAGGGTATTTTCAATTAAAGTGACGGTTTTGAATAGTGATTATTTTATTTACAGAGTCTCCACTTGGAATCTAGTTATGGTGTTCCAAGTCAGCATTTTGAATCCCTAGTCAAAGGAAATGACTCTTTAGTATGGTCTGCAAAAATGGAAATTCGGGTAAGGAATTCTGTTGACCGAGGGAAAAGTGTGAGGCACCTCTCAAGTCCTTTGATTCTAGAACGATCACTTTTATTGACTTATCTTGACTTAAACTATTTTGATAAATTATATAAGGCCTAAAATTGCTCATTTTTATTATATCAAAAATATTTATTTGCACTTCTTATATTAAATAAATTGGTGAAAGCTAATTTTAGAAAAATATTCGCAAAGGTGAATTATTGTATCCTTGAATTTTAAATGTCTCGGAAAAATGTGTACTCCGCATTCTTAATTGAGATGAATATTTTAAACGTTCCAAAAAATTGCCTAACGTTAAAGGCTTTGGTTTGTCTCTTCTAAACTCAGAGTGCTTTTTAACCTTAATAATAAAGTAAGCAATATTTATTTAAGGAGATTTCAAGACAAAATTAATTATTTTATACTTGCCTAATGTTTAAAATCTTTACCTACTCAAAGTGTTACCTAACCTTAATAGTAAAATTATGCAAAATTCATTTGAAGCGACAAATTAATATAACAAACAATTATCAATCTCGATTGATGATAATGATATAAAATAAAATAAAATAAAATAAAAATCAAAGAATAATAATAAAAGTAAAATTATACAAATACACAAAATTAACCATGTTATAATAATTTAACAATGATCGCTAAAATTTATTCACTTTAAAACATTACATATCCCAAATCATACAATATCAATCTAAGCAAAAAAAAAATACTTAATAGTTTGAATTTAATTTTTAAATAATAGAGGCGTCGATTTTTGGTGGGCTTCACCGAAGTAACACTGAATAAAAATCCAGATAGATCTAACCACTTTCTGGCCAATAGTGGATGAAAATGGAAAGAGAGGGACGATAACCACATTTTCGGTAGATTTTGCCAATTTTGAGGGGATTTTCGATAAGATTTCAATGGTCAGAGGTTGGTTTTGGACTGTTAGGACTCTAGCCGAAGTAAATTCCTATGAATTATCGCCGACATAAAAAATGAGGGTCGATTTTTAGTGATTTTTTGGTGGTAGGTGGCCAGTTTTGGTTTTGTCGATGATTTTTGGTGGTGTTCGGGTGCTTTGGTAAAAAATTAGAGCCAGTGGGATGTTTTTCGGTGAGCCGTCCATCTGGCAGATCTATGACGAGTTGGTTCACCAGTGGAAAGAGCATTTTCAATGAGATTCCGACAATGGGAAGTCAATTTTGGGGATGTCTTTGTCGAATTTTGATGATGGTTTTGTCAGTTTTCTCCTTTTATAGCAACGAAAGGATCCATCGTGGGGTTTAGGGGAGTCAGAGTAGGTGATGAGACACCGATTCCAGTGAACTTGTTTGCCAGAAAACCTGAAACTCATTTATTTTTCACTTGCGCTCCCTATCTCTCTCAATTATCTCTTAATCTTTTTTATCAGATTTTGTTCATTGTTTTCTACATCTCCTTCATTGATTTTTCTCTCAAACTTTCTTTCACTATTTTTCTCTCAACTTTCCTTCACTATATGTGTTGTTTCCTACTGTGGATGTTTATTCGTGTGGCCTTAGAGATAGACGAATATGTGTGCAAAGAATAGTGTAAAAGAATATATACTAATTTTTCACATCTACAATTTTTGGATTTAAAATTTGTTACTCATATCCATTTTCAACAAAATGTCATGCATAAAAATTGTATCATTACATATATTTCATACACAAAGAAACATCTTTAACATTTTGACTCATTTTTTTTCACGATAAAATTTATAATATAAATGGGTCAAGATTGAATAAAAACTTGATGAATTAAAATGAATACCGAAGCAATGAAATCGTCACTGAAAACTTCAAATGTAACTCCTGAATTCTAACCCCATTCTTTCTTCTCTTTTTCTCCTTCTTTATTCTACAGTTCTTTTTGTATCTGTCTGCTCTTTTTCTCACTGTTTTCCCTCTCTATTTTTTTGTCAATCAGTGTCTGATGTTTAATGAATGTACCCCTTTATGGAGTAGAGCATTTTCCTTAAAAGGGAGTTGTGGAGAAGTTATCTGACAAAGGGGTGTGGGAGGGTATTTTTGTTTAGGATAATTATCCTCTATTATTATTATTTGTTTCTTTGTTTTTTAAAATATACATAAAATAAATAATAATAATAATAATAAAATAATATTAACTAATTAATGTTTATATTTTAAAAAAATATAATAAAAGTTTATAAACAGTCTAAATACATATAATTAAGATAATACTAAAACTTCTAACTTATTTATTAAAATCTAAGTTAAAAGAAAAATGATATATTTTTGAAAAATTTTATCCAGTGTTAAAAATAAAAATAAAATATCCTAAAATGTAGATTTATTTTTTGAATGTTTTTCTACATTTTTTTAATGAAGCCTACTAAAATAAAATAAGAGCTAGAAATAATATTTTGATGTAAATAAATATTTAATGTCAAAAAGAGGTTAAAACTAAGGGAGGGTCAAGAATCAAGTGTCTACATTTTGCTCCTCTTTGTTTGAAATCTCGGAAAGTTTTCATACAAAGAAGTAGACAACAGGATGAGTTTTGACCCTCTGATTATTCGAAGGGGTAGGATATATATACACAAAAGAAATGATGTGACGGACTCTTGGTTTTTGACCGCCTACATATCCAAGGTTATACGGGAATCAAGTCACGTGTAGTTCAAAGAGGTAAAATAGTGAGACAATGACTTAGAGTTCAAGTCAGGTTCCGTCGAGTCTCCGGTTCACGACATTCAAATTTTACATTCAAATGAATAACAAAAAATAAAATAAAGATACAAGTGAAATCCTATCAACGCTGCATTTCTAGTATCTTGACTTGAATCTGCATGACTTCTCAAGTGGTGAGAAGTCGTTATTTTGAGTTGAATCTTGAAAAATGAAATATTCCTCCCTTTTGATTCTTGGTATTGAAGAGAAACTTAAAAATTGACTTGTTCTTCACACTTTCTTCTGACTTGAATTTGAAAATCTTCACCTTATTCTTCAGGTGGGCTCCTGAGCTTGCAACTGATAATCTTCACTCTATTCTCCAGGCGAGCTCCTGGCTTGCTATTTCTTCACCCTATTCCCAAGGTGGGATCCTGAGTTGTTATTTTTTCAACCAGTTTTTTAAGCAAGCTCCTGACTTGTAATTTCTTCCCCCAGTTCTCCAATTTCTTTCCTGAACACAAAGTGAAAGGTAACTAAAAAATAAAATTCCCATTATCCAGGAGGGTCCTTACCAGAAAGTAAAGTCCCATTATCTAGGAGGGACCTGAGCAGAAAGTAAAGTCCCATTATCTAGGAGGGCACTGAGTAAAAAGTAAAGTTTCGTTATCCAGGAGGGCCCAGAGCAGAAAGTAAAGTCCCATTATTCAGGAGGACAAAAAGTAAAGTCCCGCTATCCAAGAGGGCCCTGAGCAGAAAGTAAAGTCCCATTATCCAGGAGGGCCCTAAGCAGAAAGTAAAGTCTCATTATCCAGGAGGGCTTTGAGTAGAAAGTAAAGTCTCATTATCTCAGATGGCCCTGAACAAAAAGTAAAGTCTCATTATCCAGGATAGCCCTGAGAAGAAAGTAAAGTCCTACTATCCAAGAGGGCCTTGAGCAGAAAGTAAAGTCCCATTATCCAGGAGGGACCTGAGCAGAAAGTAATTCCTATTATCAAGAAGGGCCCTGATCATAAAGTAAAGACCAATTATCTAGGTGGGCCCTGAGTAGAAAGTAAAGTCCCATTATCCAGGAGGGCCCTGAGTAGAAAGTAAAGTCCCATTATCCAGGAGGGCCCTGAGTAGAAAGTAAAGTTCCATTATCCAGGAGGGCCCTGAGCAGAAAGTAAAGTCTCATTATCTAGGAGGGCCCTATGTAGAAAGTAAAACACAAATAATATGAACCAAATTTTTTTCACAGTTTATACAAGAAAATTTTTGTGAGTGTTATCAGCTCATAGCTTTTAGAAAAGTACAATAAATAAGGTAAATCAAGGCCCTGCTATGAAAATACATCTCTTCATTGTAAAACTAATGACCTAAATTAGCAAGTGCATCTCCTGAGAGTTAATGTGGAGTACTCTAACTAGAAAGTGCGTCTTCTAGGAGTAAAGGTTCATATTTAGAAGTGCATCACCTAACGCTTAAGACCTGAAATATCCAAAAAAGGAAGTGTATCTCCTAGGGACATAGGATGGTGAATTTTCATCATGATTGTGATTACTAAACATGCGCAGCAATATTGCCTCTTACATTTAGAAAAGTAAGGAATAACATATTTCTGATAACTAAGCTTTAAAGCATTTCTATTTGAAGACAACATTTATCGTTGTTTCATATAATGAAAACATGTGAGTTTAAAAAACACGATGGTTGATTTGTGGCATTCGGATATTGAGGCGACCGTTGTTGCACTTGTCATGCTCAACTCAATTTCAAATCATTGATAATTATTCATTGACTTATCGTACTTTTGAATCCAAATTCTGACTACAAAAACTCTTGACTCAAATCATAGTTCTCTTGCATGATGCCTCTGAGTTTAACTTCTAATACACCTTTAATCTCTCTATGACTCCAAAAAACTGTCGGATGACAAGCCTTCTTGAGTATCTTGCTTTATTTTTGAAATATGTTATCTTTGTGTGTCGGCCTTTGGTTTTACTTTGCATAATTTAAGGAGTTGGTAGCAAGTTTTGAAGTCCTTTCTCACTTGTCTTGACATAAATTTGACTCAAAAATACGTGAAAAATGGTGATAGTGATCGTCCTTTTGAAAAGAACGACACAAATATTAAAAATAAAAATAAAACTAAAAAATAAAAATAAAAAAAAATATGAAAAGACAACAAATATATCTTTTTCATCAATGTCATAAGAAAACTTATCTAGGTGTGGCATCTGATTCCAGTGATTATGACATGCATTTTAAATTAAACTACCTGATCTACCCATACTAATCATTATCAACTTTTTCCCACTCATTTGAATTGGAAATGGAGCCATTTTGGAACCTATTCCCTCTAGGTTACAATCCTTCTTAGGCTAGTGGAACCTCAATGGGTTTTCGCCAGCGAGACTATCTCATTTTTATTTCTTTCACAACTCGTTGTCACCTTATGGTGCCCATGAGGGTTTTAATCCATAAGATTTTCTCATTTTTATTGATCTCACAACTCACTATTGCCTTATGGTGCCCAAGAGGGTTTTCACCAATAAGGCTCTCTCATTTCATTATTATTATTATTATTATTATTATTATTATTATTATTATTATTATATTTATTATTATTTTTTATGAAGGAAAATTATGCCCAAAGTATGAAATATCATGCACCCATAACACTTTTAGGCCTGACATTCTCAAAGATTGATCTGAAGGTCTTTATTTGGTTGTAACTTGGTTTTTTGAAAGGGTTAGAAAGAAAGGGCGGCATAAGGCACAAAAATATATATGACATTGGGTGAAACATACAACTTTTAGAATAGAATTTTTATGAAAACAATTTTTTGCCCCAGTTTTATTTCATACAGGGTAGCTTGAATTTTCACTTGTTTGGACCGAATTCCCAAAGTAGGACTGCCTATATATCTTGTCATTACAAGAATCAGGTCAAACGTAGTTCGGGAACATCATTCTTTTGCTTTCTTGATAGATGATTTTTTTAACTCTATTTTTCTTTTCTTTTTTCTTTGACTTTTCTCTTTTAGATTCTTTTTTCAACTCTATTTCTTTTTCTTGGCACTTTCTCTGACTCAATTTTTCTTGACACTTTTGTTTCTTTTTCTTTTGACTTTTTTTCAAACTCTATTTTGATTCCAAAAGAGGGATATGAAAGAAAATAAAAATAAATCTCAAAAGGGGTAACAAAGGATGACACAATATTTAGATAGCAGAATAAAATGCGTTCGTCATATCAATCTTTAAAAATGCAAGTACATAACATGCAATCTGAGAATGAAACATCAAGATCATGTACATCTTTTTTCAATATTAACCTTGACTGAGCACGTATGTCACTACTCATTATGCAATTGTCAAATGTAAAGGTCCAATAATGTTCACATTTCTCCTATAAAAAGATCATGCGTTTTTAGGGATAACTTACTTTTGCTTCTCCTGACAATTGAGACTATATATCCTCTGATTGATCCCATTTAAAATGTTTGAGATGAACTTTCTCAATGAAGACCAAGTAATATTTTTGATTCGCAAAATGATTGTCTCAATCTATTGAAATGAAACTGTAACTCGGTCAACATACATGTCAACACTTTACTTATTTCCTTATATTTTTTTCTTTTTTTTTCAACATAATTTCTTGGCTCGATGTTTCAAGTTTAGAATGGGTTTAAAGATCAGTCTGTGAATTCAGCATGCATATCACATCATTAGAATCACCAAAAAAAGAACTGTATAATGAAAAGGAAGACAAATAAATAATATATACTAAAAAAAATAAAATTAAAATGGACACACATTTTATTGACAGAAATATAGAAGGGTTTGAATAAAGACGATAAGAAAATAAGACAAGATAAATTCGGAACTTCAATCCTGAAATAATTTGAATAAGTGAAAGAAAACAAAACAATCTACCAAAACTTTTTCTTCGTGGAAAGTGGAGTGACTTCTGAATTGCTTAGCTTGACAATTTAGCTAATGATTTACACATCGGCATTAATAGTCTCTATAATCATTGTCACATCATCTATTTTTTTTCTTCTTAGCCCTAACCATTTTAAATTTATCACCGTCAAACTCTCTCCAAAGTAAGCCATCAGCAGTTTCTCTTTCCCCCTGCTCCTCTTATTTAATTACAAAACCTTTTTAGATGAGCCAAAGGATTACTCTGGCCCTTGTACATGTCCAATTTGGTGTTTTGACTCTAGAGACAAGTAAGAATTGTTAAAAATGTACAAATCATTATAAGGAACTCTCTTTTTCTCTCTCAGTACTTGTATGTTTCTCATATTTTGCTCCAGACTTCTCATCTTCCTGGCTATTTATTTTTATTCCTCATATCTAACGGTCTACACCACCTCATCTCAGACTCTATACCATTTTTTGTGGGTCATTTTTCCTGTTGGACCTGGTGTTGTATGGGTGAGATGTTAATTTATCCCCAAACCAACCACCTTACTATATTTTGACTTTGAAGATAATAAATGTGTCAAGGATTGACATTTTCAAAATTTTTCTTAAGAATATAACCGAACCCGATATGGGTTGCCTACGTATCTCACCAAGAAACACACCTTTTTTTATTATTTGAATAATGAGATTTTTTTTAACCATGAACTAACCACCAACTACCTTATCTTTTCTTTACCAAGTAGCAAATGGGTGAGCATTGCATATTTAACTTATTATAATGACATGTCATATATTATACTTCTATATTCATTTCCTAGCCTATCATGGAAGGTTTTTGTATTTCATCTCGGCTTTTCTAGGCGCACTTTTTTTTCTACTTTTTAAACAAACAAGATTAACTAAAAGACATAAAGTCTAGAAAATAAGTTCTAAGACTAAAACTAAAATACTGTAATAAAAGAAAATAAATATTCATCCCTACAAATAAACTCTAGTGTCTCAAGGTCTTCAACTGGTTTCCACAACCTCAACATGCTCAACCAATGAGATTTCGGCTTTATGTGGCCTCCCAAACCCAAGTATATGTCTTCCAATAAAGTGGTGAGATGTTGGGCGAACACTGGTACTTGTGCCAGAAATTGTTTATGATTCAACTCTTCGTAGTCCAAACCCATTCTGGTGGTATATTTTCCACACGATGGACCTTTCCTCGAAGTGAACTAAAGACCTGATTCCATCTTTGGGCTTGCTGATCATGAGAATAAATCATCTCTTTTCCATATTGCTCTCGAGCGAAAGCTGCCTCTAGCTGTTCTCATAGGATTCTTCTTTTACGTACCATTGAGATCTTTATTGATCGAATTCTTATTACATTTTCTTTTCAAATTCTGCAACTTTTAGCAGAGATATGCGGCAAGTTCTGCAACATGTTATCCCCTAGTGGCCAACTTGATTTGTCCTCGAATTTTAACCTAAATATCTGCTGACTTTGCCTTTTCCTCAGCAAATTCCCTCTGTTGTTCTTCAATTCTTTCCCTAGCTCATTCTAAATCAAAATTTTGCACTTGAATAATGGACTGATAATCCCTCTCAATCTCCAAGTGTGTTTTCTTAACTTTCACCTCTTTCTCTATATCCTTATATGTTTGTTGTTAATTCAAGGCTACCATAGCATTCTCCAATTCTGCTCTCAAATCTTAATTGACATCATGATGTTCTCACATGCCCATCTCAATCTCTATAGTTGTTGCAGCCTCTTGATCTATGTGTCCCTTAATTGATCTTTCAAGTCTGATTGGTGGAGGTGGTTGTTTCTCAGACCATTCATAGTAGCCTGGGTGTACTTCTCCTTTATCATGTTTTATGATATTTTTTAAATTCTCATGAGACGATAATAATCCCAAATCTTCTATACCAATCCCTCTGGAAGGGGAATCTTTGGTCTGACCTCAAACATAAACTCTTTCATATTTTCTATTATAGGAATTATTTTACATCTGCCTAGATGATGTAGAACCCGCAATGGCACATATGGTTGAACACCTCTAATGCCTGTCAATAACAAAAAAGGCCAAATAACAGAACTATGTATGACCTGCCTCTAAGGGAACCAAGGGAGAGTCCAAGTATCTTATCTTCCGTTAGTGAGTGAAAAAGCTTATCCTAATCACTAACTCCTTCTGGACATTTATATTTCTACATCCTTTCTTCATAATTTTTTATATGATTGACTCATTCAGGAATAAATCTTACCTCCATAGGATATTGATAAAGATGCTCTACAATCCACATTTGTAGAAAGATGTTACGTCCTTCGAAAATCCCTTTTCCCTTATGACAAATGGTTAGAACACGATAAATGTCAGCCAAAATCATTGGTACCATAGTGTAGTCCTCTCTCATAATCAATACATGTACCACTCCAGCTAAATGAATATTAATTTTTTCCTTTCTCCTCAGGAAGACCATAGTTTCTAAAAAGGCTACCATGAATGCAAATCGTATATAAACCTTCCAAGCCTCAAAACTTTCCTTGTTACAAAGTTGTTTACCGAACTCCTCAAACTACTCTTGTCTTCCATATCTTTCATACAAAAACTATTAGGAGACCCAACCTTTTTCCATTGATTTTTCTTTTGAGTTATGTATGTTCAGGAGCTTACAGAATTTGTTTATTGAGATGAGTCTTGGGGCTATCAGTGCATATCCCCAAATCCAATATAAGCCGCTATGTCTTCTAAAGTTGGAGTCAACTCGAAATTTGAGAAGTGAAATACATTGTTCATCGGATCCTAGAAAGTTAGTAATGCATCAACCACCTCCCTACTGGCGTTGATTGTCATGATGCTTGTCAAAAAACCTAAATACTTAAATAAGTTACCATGATTAAATGAATCCATCTCGTTCCACCATGTCCAAAGCTGCCAGGAGGTACAGTCTACAACCTGTAATGGTACATTCCCATTTCGTTCCACTTTTACACTTCTCACGAATTGGAGGAGACATGTTATACCTATGGATAAAGACACAAGGTTAGGAAATGTCTAGACTCTCGGTAGAACTTAGTTCACTAATTTTTGAATTTTTTAACTTGACTCATGAGAGTTAATGCAACCATTCAATTTGACTTAGATGGAAAAACTATTTTATTCAAAATAATAAGTGAGAGAAATATAAACTTCAACATTTCTTTGAAGAGATGGCACTTATTTAGACCAACTCTACCAAAAATTTTGCAACAAAATACCCCTATACATTTTCAACTAGGGAGAAAATATAACTAAGTACGATAGAGAAGGAAATAAAATAACTTACAAAGAAAGAAAGACAGAAAAATGATTATTTTATGCATATTGTTGTGCAAAATTCAGCCTCACAACCCCTAAAGGTTCAGGACTGTTAAGATTATATGCTTACATATTTTATTATTTAATAAAACTCAGCTCACGAGCCCTAAAGGTTTAGGGCTATTAGGATTTGTATTAAAATTTAAATTTGAGAATAAGAAAAAAAAAGAGAACATAAAATAATATAATATCACTAATGAAAAATAATCATATTTCAAAAACTATCCCTCGATAAATTATTGAATGAATTTTATATTTTAAAAGACAGGGTCGTATCACGGGAAGGATTTCCAACGTATCCCACTAAAGAGATAGAATTAGACCCTCTTAGTTGATGGAAACTAAAAGAAAAACTAAATTTTAATTTTAAAAAATTTCATTATTTTTATTATTTTAGAAAAAGATAATTAAATTTGGAGGACAAGACACTCTTTTGTATTTTGCCAAGTTGCCTAAAGCCTGTCAACAATAAAATGACCTTCCAAATAAATATCAAAAATCACATAGGATGCACATGTTGGTCATTATAAAGAGTGACCCTGTCTTAGACAGACCCGGCTCTTGTGTCGAGTCCCACTAAGTCAAATGCTCATGGTGCAAATAAAGCGGAATCGAATAGGAATAACCAAATTCTGAGTTTCAGTTTACTAAGTTTATCCTAATAGGGATAGGTGTTTAGACTGGCTTACCCGAGTGGACACTCGAGTCGGGGCGGGACAACTTATTTGGTAGTAGTGCTACTCCGACTTCTTTATGGATCAAAACCCTACCTAACATATCTGACAAATAATCCTTTACCAGGTAATTTGACACTACTTCTATCTCAATAAGAAGGTAGGATGCATACTTTGCACTCCTTCTATCCTATTTTCAGAGACTCAGAGGGGGTGCGCAAGAGAAGCCAATTTATAATACAATTTAACAATATCAAAATGATAAATGAGAAACAAGTACCACATTACGCCAACAAACACAATATCAAAATAATTAAACCAAGTAAAAGTCAATATTAAAATCTCGAATTCTGGTTAGTCCCCAGTGAAGTCGCTAGAGATGTCACACCATTTTTTTGGCTTGAGGGAAAAGGGTATTTTAAATTAAAGTGACGGTTTTGAATAGGGATTATTTTATTTCCAGAGAAGCCACTTGAAATAGAGTTATGGTGTTCCAAGTCACCTTTTTGAATTCCTAATCAAAAGGAATTGACTTTTTACTATGGTATGCAAAAAAAAAAGATCGGGTAAGAAATTCTATTGACCGAGGGAAAGGCGTAAGGCACCCCTCGAGTCCAGTGATTCTAGCATGGTCGCTTTTATTGACTTATCTTGACTTAAACTATTTTGATAAATAATATTAAGGCCTAAAACTTCTCATTTTTATTATATTAAAAATATCTGTTTACACTTCTTATATTAAATAAATTGATGAAAGTTAGTTTAGAAAAACATTTGTCAAGGTGCATTATTGCATCCTTGAATTTTAAATGTCTCAGAAAGATGCGTACGCCGTATTTTTAATTGAAATGAATATTTTAAATGTTCCTAAAATTTGCCAAACATTAAAGGCTTTGGTTTGTCTCTTGTAAACTCAGAGTTCTTATTCAACCTTAATAAAAAACTAAGCAATATTTATTTAAGGCTACTTCAAGACAAAAATTAATTATTTTGTACTGACCTAACATTTAAAACTTTACCTACTTGAAGTGTTACCTAACCTTAATAGTAAACTTGAGTAAAATTCATTTGAAGTGATAAATTAATATAACAAACAATTATCAAGCTCGGTTAACGACAATGAAATAAAATAAAATAAAAATCAAATAATAATAATAAAAGTAAAATAATACAAATACACAAAGATTAACCATGTTATATTAATTTTATGATAATCCCTTAAATTTATTCACTTTAAAACAATACAGATCCCAAATAATACAATATCAATCTAAGCAAAAAACACAAATACTTAACAGTTTGAATTTAATTTTGAAATAATAGAGGTGCTGCTTTTTGGTGGGCTTTGCTGGAGTAACGCCGGATAAACTTTTAGGTTGGCAGTGGACGAAAATGGCAAGAGAGAGATGATATCCCCATTTTTGGCAGTTTTTTACTGATTTTGATGGGATTTTCGGTGAGAATCTAATAGGGGAGGTCAGTTTTGGACTGTTTGGACTGTAGTCAAAGTAAAGTCCAGCAGATTGTCACAAACATAAAAAATAGAGGTCAATTTTTGTTGATTTTCTGGTGGTGGATGGCCGATTTTGGTTTTCCGTGGCAGGTTTTGGTTTTCCCAATGGATTTCTGGTGGTGTTCGGGTGTTTGGTAAAATATCAGAGCAGGTGGGATGTTTTTTGGCAAGTCGATGATCTGGAAGATCTCCGACGAGTTGGTTTGCCAATGAAAAGGGTATTTTTGGCAAGATTCCAATGATGGCAGTCGGTTTTTGGGTTGTCTCGACCAAATTTCAATGATGGTTTGGTCAGTTTTCTCCATTTGGAGCAACAGAAGGATCCATTTTGGGATTTAGTAGAGTCGAATTTGGTGATGAGATACCGATTCCAGCAAACTTATTCGCAGGAAAACCCAAAACCCACTTATTTTTCACTTGTGATCCCTATCTCTCTCGATTCTCTCTTAATCTTTTTATTATCAGATTTTTTCATTGTTTTCTACATCTTCTTCACTGATTTTCCTCTCAAATTGTCCTTCACTTTTTTCTGTTAACTTTTCTTCACTGTGTGTGTTGTTGCCTACAATGGATTTTTATTTATGTGGCCTTAGTGATAGACGAATTTGTGTGCAAAGAATAGTGTAAAAGAATGTATACATATTTTTCACATCTACTGTTTTTGAATTTAAAATTTGTTACTCATAGCCATTTTTTCAACAAAATGTCATGCATAAAAATTGTATCATTACATATATTTCGTTCACAAAGAAACATCTTGAACATTTTCACTCATACATTTTCACAATAAAATTTATAATATAAATGAGACAAGATTGAATAAAAACCTGATAAATTAAAATGAATACTGAAGCAATGAAATCATCACTGGAAACTTCAAACTGAACTCCTGAATTCTAACCCCCATCTTTCTTCTCTTTTTCTCCTTCTTTCTCCTATTGCTTTTCTTTATCCGTCTTTTCTTATTCTCACTATTTTTCCTCTCTAGTTTTTTCTCTGTCAGTGTCTGATGTTTAATGTACGTACCCCTCTTTGTGGAGTAGAGCACTTCCCTTAAAAAGGGTATGTAGGGAAGTTATCTGATAAAGGGGTATGGAAGGGTAGTTTTTTTAGGATAATTATCCTCTATTATTACTATTATTATTATTTGTTTTTTTCTTTTTAAATATATATAAAATTAATAATAATAATAAAATAATATTAACTAATTAATTTTTATATTTTTTAAAAATATAATAAAAGTTTATAAATAGTCTAAAATAAATATAATTAAGATAATACTAAAATCAGTAGCTTATTTATTAAAATCTAAATCAAAAATAAAAAAAATATTTTTGAAATTTTTTCCCCATTATTAAAAATAAAATAAAAATATCCTATAATGTAACTTTATTTTTTGAATGTTTTTCTATATTTTTTTTATGAAACCTACTAAAATAAAGCAACAACTAATTATAATATTTTGACATAAATTATTATTTAATGTCAAAAATAGGTTAAAACTCAGGGAGGGTCAAAAATCACGTGTCTACAGTAGCTATTTTAAAACTATTGTGGGATGTAACTAAGATGAAAGAGTGCTTATGGATAAAATGGTTGAATGAGTATTACATGAAATAGTTTACTATTGAAGATTGCCTTATTCCCTCAAATGTCACTTGGGTTCTAAGGAAAGTAATTGAAGCAAGGAACTATATAATGGAGGTTGGAACTTTGTAGGGAAACCTAACAACTAGACTGAGGCTAATAATGGTTATTGGAAAATTTTCCACCAAAAAGATGTATATAACCTTACTTTCAACATATCAAAAGGTAAAGTGGAAGTGTATTGCGATCCAACTAGCAATTCATCCGAGACACCAATTCATCTTATGCATCGCAACATAGAAGAGACTTGCAACAACTGACTGACCATATAGGATAAGTATTCAAGTTCCTTTGGAATATAGCTTTTGTAATACAACCTTGGAGTCTTTGAATCATCTATATTTTAAATGCCCAGTCACCAAGGCACTATGGGAAAGAATGTTAACTTGGTTGGGTCTGCAAAGACCAAGTGGCTACTGGCATGAAAAGCTGTCTTAGTCAAATAGAAAGGCTAAAGGTAAAATTAGGATTGAATGTTATGATTAGTTGTACATTTGCTATGGTGGTTGGTGTTAGATAGAGAGAAAGAAATATGATTAGGTTCCAAGAGGGGGTATTTAAGCAAGTCAAACTATGTAGGAAAATTTCCATCCATATTCATATTAGAGAACAAACATAGTCTGTATGGACAAATATTCTTGGCAAGATTGGTAGATGACCTTAACATATGGTCAGTGTAGAGAGTCTAGAGAAATGGTTACTACAGTTGTATACACATAATTGAGTTGTTAAAGTTACTAGATATTTATTTGTATTCATTTTCTTTGTTAAACTAGAATGATAATTTAGAATACTAGAGAGGAAATAGATTGTCAGCGTCTATTCGATCTTGTAATTTCAGCTTATTTTGGGTATGAAATGAAAATGTAGTAGTTGACCAAAAAGGGGATTAAATACTTAGCATCCTAAAATAGGTGAAGATATTCTATGTTTTTGTCTGACAAGAATGATAGTGAAGGTTCCAAAGTAGAAAAAGAAAAAAATAGTTAGTCGATATATAACAACTCTCATTGTGATTTTTTAACTTTTTCTCTATTTTGACTATTTACCTTTTCTCGTAATTTCTTTATATCACAAATGTGTTGTGGAAATATTTGGCATGTTATATGAAGTATTCAAGAATAATTTATGTGAGTTTGAGGTTTTGAGTAGCCTTAAAGTGGTATATTTGACTTTGGTCAATATTTTGTGATTCGAGCATCAGATGATGATTTTTCAATTTTATTAGTTCTAGAATGCAAATTTTGGGTTAGTAGCATGATCGATTCGAGTCTTGATTCTATGTTTTATGTTTTGACTGTTTAAGTGAGAACTAGTTATTCTGGCCTAAAGGGGTTACCGAGAGGTAACTTGTTGATAATAGCATCTTTGGTAAATCTGATGGTTCTATTAAGTCTAGAATATCAAAATCAGCCAATTAGAATTATTGGTTTATTTCTATAGGAAACCAAATAAATTTTGAGGGTCTATTTGGATAAATTTGAAGCCTTAAGTAATTGACGGTGCAAGGCTCCTGGTGCAGGCCTCTGTTGTTCTTCATATTAACGTCCTTTTTATCGTGTTCGTCAAGAAGAAAATTATTTTCTCTAGAATTTGATAGAGGGACCGCACTTGTCAAAATTAATTGAGGATCGGGTCAAATGTTTTCCTTCATGTATGCGAAATAGCCTTCATGTTTGTGGTAGGCCTGATTCAATATCCTCCACAAATTAATGGGTGACCACGTTAATGAGTCATCATTCTCAAAACAACATAAAACCCCATTTTCGCAATTCCAACTCTATTTTCACTATTTTTGGACCTTGAGACCTCGAGATAGGAGACTTTAGAGGAATTCTTTCATCAAACTTGTTTAGGTAAGCTTCTAAACCTAATTTCTATTATTATTCGTTTATTTTATTTCAAAAACAACTTTAAAACTTGGATGTTAAACTTGAGATTTTTGAATTTACCCGATAAAGTGAGAAAATGATTTTTCAATAATTTCAAGCTAGATTTTAACTTATTTTAATAGGTTTTTCATATTTAGAACTATTAAAGTATTTTTCCTTTTTATTTTTGGAATCAATTTTTAAGTGATTTTAAATTCAGAGCTAAAGTATGACAATATGGATATCAACTGACTCCTGATAATGTATAGAATCCATTTTTGATAAATTGGGAGTGTTATAAAGTTGTTCAAAAGAAGAAGGCTTCTTTCTGAGGGGTCCAAGTTCGTGTTTTGGATTAAATTTCTTCAAAAGGACTTGATAATAAACTAATCATGTAAAGTATGCTATGACTGTGGGAATTTATCATGGTATTCATCTATTTGAGATTAGTATTTTATTATGTTGCCCCCATGGAGGCCTTTGTGAATTTAATTATGATTGGATTTATTATTATCGTTGAGATGCCTTTGTGGGGGTTGGTTAGTCTTGTTCGAGTATTATTTGTCTTTTATCATTATTTTTCTTCTCATTTAGGGGCTTGGATTGATATTATTAATGTCATATATGATTCTCTACTATCGAATTTTCATGAGATGACTTGTAGTATGTTCTATCAAGATTTAAAGTGACTTGAGCTCATTTATACCATTATTGAGGTTATTTATTATATGTCGAGTTGGTTATGAACATGCATACTTATTTATTCATCCATATTCATGGAACTAGTACCATTAAGAAATACTAATTTTGAAGAAAAATAAGACACTTTATAAAATGCCTTGTCGAGGGATGTACTGATAAATTGATTGATAAAATTATGGCAGTATATGGGTTGCGAACCCTCTTTGGGTCCTCTTTTAGATTCTTATGCCCGAAAGTTGTATAGAGACAAGATTAAGGCATTGCATCATTGTCATTTTATTGCATTGTATCACTTGTATCTCTCTTATGTGATTGATATTGTGTAATTTTGTTTTATTTTTACGCACATATGTTGTGTAGTTACTCTTTTAGTATTATTGTAGCTACATTATTTATATTTCTAGGAGCTGTACAAATTGATCTGCCATTAGTATTTTTTCCTGTATGCGCGTGGAATCATTGCTTATAGTTTCCTTAATATGCTTCATTTTCTACTTTGCTTAGTTAGCATATGATGTTTACTGTGTACAACTGGAACGTACTTGCTCCTACTTTCTTTACCCTTTTGGTGTATATTCAAATTCGAGTGCGACCCGCAGGTTGTGAGTTTGTTCAATTTGAGCATTTAAAAGTTAGGATGAGCTCCTCATTTTGGAGTTTGTGCTTGGCTTCATCCTTTATTATGTCTTTATTTTACATTGAGAGGCAAAGTTTGTGCATTGTCATACACTATGTAGATATTAAAGTGATATTTACTCATGACACTAGATTTTGATATTTGAGTTGTATCTATTTCATATTTTGGAGTTGTTTCATATTATTGACCTGACTTTTTCCTGAAGTCCCATATTTAATTATTATTTATCTTTTTTTTATTTTCTTATATCTCATGTGAAGTTAGGCTTATATACCAAGGTTAGATCAGGGTAGGTATCATCGTGACCTCTAATTGTAGGTATGACAAATTGATATCAAAGAACTAGGTTCACGGGTGTCATGAGTAAAAAAGAAAGATGTCTAATAGAGTCCTGTAGATTAATATGTTGATGTCCGAGTCTATCTCGTTGAGGGTATGGGACATTTTTAGGGAAACTTTTCTTACTTGATTCCTTATTATGCATGTTGTTCATGCCTAATTTTCAAAACTTATATTACACTCTTTCTACGCAGATGGTGAGAACTCAATCAGGAAGTACTGATGATTCTAAGCCAGCACCTCCTTTAGGCGTCCTAGTCAGATGATGAAGCAAGGGTCGCAGTCGAGACTAAGGTAAAGGAGAAGAAAAAGGAGTAGCTCCAACAATAAGGTAAGCTATGATAGCCGCTTTTTACCATATATAGGTCATGTTGAGGTGGCTTATCATCCAGAGAATGTGGGACCAGTCTAGGCCGCTCAATATTTTTTTGCCACTCTAGTGTTACAGGATATTCTAATTTAAATTGTGAATTATCTAAATGGCATCTTTCTGGCAGGTATTCTACTGAGTACATCAGATAGTCCTTAGTTTAAAGAGGGTGTGTATCCACTAGGGTAGGTTCCTATTCATGGTTTTTAGACTCTCGAGGCAAAATCAGCTATTGTTATATCCCTACGTATTGAGGCATTGCCTACCAGACCTTTTGTTCCATTTATAGATTCTGTTTAGTGATGCTTGCCAATGAGTAAAAAAGGTTTAAGAGATTTACTAATTTGGACCCTCCTAAGTTTGGTGGAACTATTAGTGAGGGTGCTAATGAGTTCTTGGTCTATTTTTAGGAGAGGTTCCAAAACCTTATTTCCCTCGAGTCCTATGGTGTTGATTACACTACCATCCAGTTGACTAATTATAAATCCCCATATTCTTTCTAGTTCAATTCAGCTCAAAAAAGGCACACCAAAGACTTAGGACCTAAAATTTTAGCTAAGTGTTGGAGATTTAGACTCATTTTTGGACTCTATACTTTGATGATTTTATTCTTAATCTTTTCGATCTTGGAATGTCAATTTCTAAGTTGTTTCATGATCAGGGTAGTCCATAGTATCTCCAGGGTGAGTTTTATAGTTTTCGAAGAAGGTTTGGGGCATGTTTGGTTGGCCAAAACCGAACATCGACGTGATGTAGATGTGCTGCATTGGAGGCCGCATCGGGTAGGCAACACGATACGTCGCAAATCGTATCAAAGTGAATGACGCGATGCATCACTGATTGCATCGGTATCCAGTTTTTGTGTTGTTAAATAACGGGTTTATGGGGGCAATTCAGTCATTTACCCTCACCCAAATCCCCCCCAAAGCACATAATTTTAGACCCAAATAGTATGGATGCTTCATTATTCATCCTTTTCTTCTCCAAGAACAAAAACCCTAGCTCCAAGAATCAAGAACAATTCCATAACTCCTACTCCAAAAAAGCCTATAATCCAAAGTTACAGGCTAAAGAACTTAAGCAAGAAGCTTCAATAACACCATTAGAGATTCCAAAGTTCAACTTTTACATTCAATTCATCAAGCAAGGTATATGGGATTATGAACAAGGATAATTTTTTCATCCTTGTGCCCAAAACTAGTTTTTAAAGTTGAAATTACATGAAATTATATGATTTACAGTCTAGGGTTCATACCTAATTTTCATTATTCGAAGATGTTGATGTCACAAGTGATTTAATGTTGACTTGCATCTCTACTTTTCCATATTTATGCGTATGAAGAGATTTTATATACATTGAGAGTTGAATTTCACTATCTTGACTAGAATTATGCAAGAATTTCGATATTCTGATTATTGAGCATGAACTTTGTAATAATTTGATGTGAGTTTAAAGCATAGGTTTTAAGCCCTAAGTTAAGTATTAATATTTTGAGAAGATTTTTCTCTTAAGCACCCTATGACTAGCTTATTTTTAGATTTTAAGAAAGATTTGATCTTTTGATCCTCAACTTAGATATGGAATCCACATTTTAGTTTTATTATAGTTTACAAAAAATAGATTAGTTTTGGTTACTGTTAAAAACAGACAGATGCATAGCTAGTTTTCATAACAAACCCTTATGCTAGCTTTTAAATTAGATTTCCTACAGAATGAGCACACAGGTTTAAAATGAGTAGTATATAGCACCGAGTTGGGTATGTTTACATGCCCCAAAACTATGAGACAGCATAGGTACAAATTATTTAGATTATTCCCATTTATATATGGATGACAGTCACAGTTGTGATCACTTAGATTAGGTTATACTCCTTGGCAAGAGTATAACACTTATCCCCAACGTGAGGTTTTTCCATAAGGGAACTAGATGTTGGTCACTATGATAGCTCACATAGTGTATATCGGTTAGAATAACCTCCCTTCAGAAAAGAATAACAGAATTGCTTTTAAAAACTAAGTGTAGAGGCTCACGATTTTATTCAGATATTGCTTTACATAAGTCATTAGCCATGACATTTCAGCTTTTAGTTCACAGCTACAAAGATAAGTCATTTTACACTTAGCTTGCATAAATTTAAAACAGATTACAAGTACAACTTTTAGAACTAAATGTATGGCTCACAAGATTTATACAGTATGCTTTATTGTTAATGATTTATGATTTTCGGTTTTGAGTTATTCAAGCTAGTGTGATCCATTTAAATTTGTCATGCATTATTTTATGAGTATATGTTAATGTTGAGATATTGTTTTACTTATGCATTTACCCCCAGTACCGATGAAGGTCAGTGCCAGATCAATTTTATGCTTTACCATCCCATCAGGAGCAAGATAGTTCACTAGATATTGTTACTGATATATTTTGTGTCTTTCATCTAGTTGTTTATGTGTTGTTAGACCTCAGGTCGAATCTCTCTTATGTGACCCCATTAGTTGCAGTAAATTTTTAAGTAGGTCCTGAAAAACTCCCCAAGCCCTTCTTAGCTTCTACCCTAGTGGGTGAGTTAGTTGTTGCCAAACAGATCTATAGAAAGTGTCCTATCATTGTTCTTCGTAAGATCATATTAGCAGACTTAATAGAGTTAGACATAGTTGATTTTGAAATTATTTTTGGTATGGATTGGATTCATTCCTATTATGCATCTATAGATTGTCGCACTCGAGTAATGAAGTTTCAGTTTCTTGATGAGCCAACCATTGAGTGGGAGGGTAATTTAGTGTCTCCCAAGAGTCATTTTATATCCTATCTCAAATCCAGAAAGTTGATATCAAATGGGTGCATCTATTATATAGTTCGAGTTAAAGACACTCAGTCTGAGGCTCCAACAGTTCAATCTATCCTAGTAGTCAATGAGTTTCCTGAAATTTTTCTTGAATATTTTCTAGGGGTACCCCCGATAGGGAAATTGAATTCGGTATTGACCTTCTTCCAAATACTCCGCCCATCTCTATTCCTCCATATCGTATGGCTCCTACTGAGCTTAAGGAGTTAAAAGAGCAGCTTAAAAACCTCTTAGATGAATGTTTCATAAGGCCCAATGTTTCTTCATGGGGCGTTCCCATCCTATTTGTACAAAATAAAGATGGTTCTTTATGAATGTTCATTAACTATCGTCAGCTAGATAAAGTCATAGTCAAAAACAAATATCCTCTCCTAAGAATTAATGACTTATTCGACTAACTCCAAGGTGCAAGTTACTTCTCCAAGATAGACCTTAGATTTAGTTCTCATCCGCTCAGAATTAGGAAATATGATATTCCTAAGACAGCCTTCAGAATACGTTATGGTCATTTTGAATTCCTAGTCATGTCCTTCGGGCTGGAAAATGCCCCAGCAGCCTTTATATATTTGAAGAATCGTGTGTTCAAATAGTACCTAGATATATTTTTCGTAGTCTTTATCGATGATATTCTTGTCTATTCTCGTAGTAAGGATAACCATATGGACTATCTTAGAATTATTTTACAAACTCTTAGAGACCACCAGCTATTTGCCAAATTCAGTAAGTGTGAATTTTGGATAAGGTCAGCAGCTTTCCTCAGTTATATTATTTTCGGTGATAGCATTAGAGTTGATCTTCAAAAGACCGAAGAAGTAAGAAATTGGCCTAGTCCCATCTCTCTATCAGACATCAGGAGTTTCTTGGGTTTATCTTGATATTATAGATGGTTTGTTGAGGGGTTTTCATCCCATGCATCCCCTATGTCCAGATTGACTCATAACAAAGTTAAGCTTCAGTGGTTAAATTCTTGTGAGAAGAATTTTCATGAGTAGAAGGCTCGACTTACTTCATCCCTAGTCATAGCGTTACATGATAGTACAGATGGATTCATTGTCTATTGTGATACTTCTAGAGTTGGTCTGTGTTGTGTTTTGATGTAGGGAGGTAGAGTCATAGCCTATGCCGCTGGATGGCTTAAGCCTCACAAAAAAACTATCCAACTCATGATCTTGAATTTGCTGTTATTCTGTTTGCTTCAAAATTTTGGAGGCACTATCTTTATGGGGTGCATGTTGATGTGTTTACAGACCACAAAAGTTTACAGTATGTGTTTATACAGAGTGAGTTAAATCTTCGTCAAAGAAGATAGTTAGAATTGTTGAAAGATTATGACATGAGTGTTTTGTAACATACAGGCGCGGCCAATATTGGAGCAGATGCCCTTAGTGGACTGTCGATGGGTAGTGTTGCTCATATGGAGAATGATAAGCCGATTAGCTAGACTGGGTGTGAGGTTGGTTGACTCAGCTGAGAAGAATGTTTGGGTTTAGAGTAGTTTAGAATCTTCTCTAGTTTCTAAAGTGAAAGAGAAGCAGGAGAAGGACTCTAGTTTACATAGAAGATTATGGAAGAAGTGCATGGTACACGTTACTCCATTCACCTAGGAGCCACCAAGATGTACCGCAATTTGCGGGAAGTCTATTAGTGGAAGGGAATGAAGAGAGGCATCACAGGATTTGTGTCCAAGTGTACAACTTGTCAACAGGTTAAGATAGAGCACCAAAGACCTGGTGGCACATTGCAGGAGTTTGGTATACCTACTTGGAAGTGGTAAAAGGTGAACATGGACTTTGTTATAGGATTACCCCATATGCGTCGGCAGCATGATTCAATTTGGGTTATTATAGACAAATTGACAAAATCAGCCCACTTCTTGCAAGTTCCCATGTCCTTACAACTGAGGATTATGCTAAGTTGTATATCAAGAGTTGGTTAGATTACACGGAGTTCCCTCATCCATCATCTCAGATAGGGGTACTCAATTTACCTCTTAGTTTTGGAAAACCTTTTAGAAGGGCCTTGCTACCCAAGTTCATCTCAATTCAGTTTTTCACCTGCAGACAAATGGTCAGGCAGAGAGGACCATTCAGACCTTAGAGTATATGTTGAGGGCATGTGTTCTAGACTTGAAAGGCAGTTGGGATGACCATTTATCATTGATCAAGTTTGCCTACAATAACAGTTACCATTCTAGCATTCAAATGGCACCATTTGAGGTTCTTTAGGGCAGAAGATAAAGGTCACCTATCGATTGGTTTGAAGTGGATGAGGCCATTTTAATAGGGCCAGATGTGATGTTTGAAACGATGGATAAAGTCTATCTTATTCGAGCAAGATTGAAGGCAGCTCAGAGTCGACATAAATCTTATGCAAATGTGAGAAGGAGAGATCTCAAATTTGAAGTTGATGATTTTGTTTACTTGAAGGTTTCACCCATGAAGGGGGTGAAGAGATTTTCCAAAAAGGGGAAGCTTTAGACCCTGATATACAGGTCCCTACAGGATGTTGAGTCGTGTGGGGAAGGTAGCGTATGAGCTTGAGATACCTACAGACTTGTCATCAGTTCAGCCAGTGTTTCATATGTTCTTATTGAACAAGTGTATGGACGATTCAACTATTGTAGTCCCTCTAGAAAGAATGAAATCCCAGTAGAGATTCTTTTTTTTTGGTCAAACTATTGATCTTTTCATTTCACGCAAAAAAAAATTGAATTACAAGTGCATATAGATGCAGACCATCAATTTGTCTCATATTTTCTAATCTAGCTACTGTCTACTAACAAGAAATAATCTAAGTGTCAACAAAATATAAGCTTATACTATGTTAGCTTCTCCCTTCACCTCCACAGTTAAGGCCATTTATCCAGCTTGCTGAGAGCAGCTGTCCATGAACGTAGTGCTTGTCCTTTGATATGAATGTAGATGGAAATTTCCCTGCATAGTTTATCCTGCTTAAAAATTCCTTTTTGAAATTTGATCAGGTTCATTTCTCTCCATATGAGTTCTACTGCCATTGCAAATGTGCAGCTGATCATAGTACACTGTCCAGATTTACCTTTTGCTTTCCTATTTTCCCAATTCAACTCTTCTTGCCAGCACCTAATTGTTCTTTGTAGACACAACCATGCTAATAGTCTTGTCCATAGTGCCTTGGTTACAGGGCATTCAAAGTATAAGTGTTTTACTGACTCCTTGAACACCTATTCTCTACAATCTATCAGCTATTGCTAATTTTTTCCATACTGCTAGCCATATTGTGAATTTGTGTCTCGGGTGTATGGTTAGGTGTAAAAAGATGCACTTCTAATCCACCTTTTGATAGTTTAGGAGCATAGCTTTATACATCTTCTTGATGGAGAACTTCCCATTTATCACCATTTGTTTAAGCCTGGTTGTCAGGTCTCCTTGCAGAGTAGCAATCTCCATTATGTGTTTTCTAGCCTCTATGACTTTCCTCACCACCCAAGTAGCATTTGAAGGAATAAGGTATGTTTCTGTACTGTACCCTTTCATATAGTATTCATGTAACCATTTAATCCACAAGCATTCTTTTTTCTCAGTAACAACCCACAATAACCAGTAGAGATTGTTGATCACTAGATTTGTAGACTAAGGAACAAAGAATTTCCCATGATCAAAGTTATATGGCGAAATCAGTCTGTCGAGAGTGCCACTTGGGAAGAAGAAGTAGACATGCGAACAAAGTACCATTACCTCTTCTTCATAAACTCATATTTAGCCTAAGGTAACAGTATTCCTTAACTCAGTTCTTTTTTAAGTCTCAATTTCAGCAATATAGTTATCTTTATGTCAATTCATGCATCACATATTAGTTCAGTCGCTCATTAGGTTTAGATTCAATCATGCAGTTTTGCTTCAGTTATGCATACCAATACATAGTCTCATCTCCTCGGTATCCTCAGTTTAACTAGTCTCATTCGAGTATGAATGTTCTCAAGGGGGAGATATTGTAATACCCCGTATTCTTTCTAGTTCAATTCAACTCAAGAGAGGCACACCAGAGACTTAGGACCTGAAATTTTAGCTAAGTGTTGGAGACTTAGTATCATTTTGGCCTCTAAACTTTGATGATTTTATTATCGACCTTCCCAAACTTGGAATGTCAATTTCTAAGTTGTTTCATGATTAGGGTAGTCCACAGTATCTCTAGGGTGACTTTCGGAATTTTGAAAGAAGGTTTGGGGCATGTTTGGTTGGCCAAAACAAAAAATCAATGCAATGTAGATGTGCCACGTCGGTGGCCGCATTGGGTAGGGAACACAACGCATCGCTAATCGCGTTGAATGAGTGATGCGATGCATCACTGATTCTGTCGGTACCCAATTTTTGTGTTGTTAAATGAGGGGTTTAAATGGGTAATTGAGTCATTTACTCTCACTCAAATCTGCCCAAAAGACACAATCTTAGCCCGAAATAGCATGGATGTTTCATTATTCATCCTTTTCTTCTCTATGAACAAAAACCCTAGCACCCAGAATCAAGAACAATTCCATAACTCCTACTCCATGAAAGCCTATAATCCAAATTTTGTGGCTCAAGAACTTTAAGAAAAAGCTTCAAGAACACCATTAGAGATTCCAAAGTTCAAGTTTTTACATTCAATTCATCAAGCAAGGTATGTGGGGTCATGAAAAAGGATACTTCTTTTATTTTTGGGCCCAAAACTATGTTTTTAAAGTTGAAATTACATGAAATTATATGATTTACATTCTAGTGCTCATACCTAATTATCATTATTCAAAGATGTTGATGTTATAAGTGATTTAATGTTGGATTGCATCTCTAATTTCGTATGTTTATATGTATGAAGTGATTTTATATACATTGAGAGTTGAATTTCACTATCCTGACTAGAACTGTGCATGATTTTCAACATTTTGATTATCGAGAATGAATTTTGTAATGATTTGATATGAGTTTAAAGCATGGGTTTTAAGCCCTAAGTTAAGTATTGATATTTTGAGAAGATTTTTCTCCTAAGCACCCTATGACTAGCTTATTTTTATATTTTGATAAAGATTTAATCTTTTGATACTCATCTTAGATATGGAATCCACATTTCAGTTTTATTACAGTTTACAGAAAATAGATAAGTTTTGGTTAAAGTTTAAAACAGACAGATGCATAATTGGTTTTCATTACAAACCCTTATGCTAGATTTTAAAGTGTATTTCCTACAGAATGATCATACAAATTTAAAGGGAGTAGTATTTAGCACCGAGTTGGGTATGTTTACATGCCCCAAAACTATGACCCAACGTAGGTACAGATTATTCAGATTATTCCCATTTGTATACGAATGACAGTTACAGATGTGAATAGTTATATTAGGTTATTCTCCTTTGCAAGAGTATGACACCTTTCCCCAATGTGAGATTTTCCCATAAGGGTGCTAGACGTCTGACACTATGATAACTCACATAGTGTATGTCGGTTAGAAAAACCTCCCTATAGAAAAGAATAACAAAAAAGCTTTTAGAAACTAAGTGTAAAGGCTCACGATTTTATTTAGATATTGCTTTATATAAGTCATTAGGCATGACATTTCATCTTTTAGTTCATAGATACAAAGGCGAGTCCTTCTACACTTAGCTTGCATAAATTTAAAACAGATTACAAGTACAGCTTTTAAAACTAAATGTTATGGCTCACAAGATTTATACAGTATGTTTTATTATTCATGATTTATGATTTTCAGTTTTTAGTTATTCAAGCTAATGTGAGCCATTTAAATTTATCATACATTATTTTATGAGTATATGTAAATGTTGAGATATTGTTTTACTTATGCATTCACCCCCACATGCTTAGTACATTCCAAAAGTACTAATCCACATATATTTCTATGTGCTACATTGTCTCATAATGTAGGTTCAGGTGCTCAGTTCTAGCAGCGTGATTGACCTAGAGTATCCCTATTTACATCCTGACAGTTAGTGAGTCCTCATAATTTGGGGAACCAGTTATTCAAATTTCTAGTTTTTTTCAGATTTGTTTATCTAGTTATGTCAAACGGTTCAAGTCAGCTGGAGGTCTGTCCCAGCAACTCTCTAGTAGTAGTATTAAAGGATTGTCCGTCTATTAGATACTTTTTCATTTTTCAGTATTGGTTGTTTCAAATTTTATAGTTAAATATTTCCAGACATTATGCTCAGTTGAACTAAGTCCAGTTCAGTTAGTATTTTAGTAATTTAGTGTACCACATATTTATATTATTTTACTTGGGTCTTCATAATAAGTAATAGGCTTTCAGGGTTAGCTAAGGACTACTTGTAGTTCGAAGCACCGTATGACGTCTCGGGACTCATTTTTGGGGTGTTCACTAATGCAGCTAAGTAAAGGTGCAGATCTCTTGTCAGTTGTAGACTAGTGGGTTTCCCTCCATTGAATTGGACCTAATTTATTATGATTTTCCTTAAGAGGTTTGTTCCCCTAATCTCTATGACTATTTCTTAGTATGAGGCTAGTTTCCATGCCTTGTCTATGTAATTCATAACTTGTATCTCTATAGAGTCCGAGAGGATTAGAAATTTTGTTAAGTTCTTGATTACTTCTTATCAGTTGGTGATGGCTCAATTGATGATTTCAGTTGGCTTCTTTCAGAGTATTATAAATTATGCCAAGATGATCAAAACCATTTTCCAAGGTACTTAGAGTGGTAGTGATAAGAGAGAACAACGATATGATGGCTTCAGTGGTCATTCATCTTGACGAAGGACTTTCTAAAATAGGGGTTCTCATAGTTACCATTATAGATCGATTCAAGCGGATTTATAATGTTCAGATAGTAGATGTGCAGGATTTGAGGCTTTGAGGCTTTGAGTGGTCAAAGATCAGGTCATGCAGATCGAGGGTCTCATTTTGGTTTATTAGATTATAGAGGTCATTTTGGTTCTTCAAGGCCCTCACAACATGATTCAATTAATTGAGGATATTTTGTCTGTTATAAGTTTTGATACATAGTAAAGGATTGTCCCCTGCGTGTTATGGGTCCTACCTAATAAGCTTCTTAATTTCAACTTTTCCCGATGCCAGCATCAACAGTTAGAGGAATAAATAGGGTAGTAGAGATGGATTTAAAAGTGCCAGAGGTAGAGATCAGGAAGCTCATTGTAGTGTATGAGGATACGCTCAATCTGGCAGAGTGCGTGGCCAATGTTATAATTTTTCTAGAAGACTTAAGTGTCACGACCAGATTCATGAGTCATGATGGCACCTACTAAAAGCCACCAGTAGGTAAGCCAACACTATAACCCAGAGCTTAAGCAATGGGTTATTTCGGTAGAAACGCCCGACAAAGGCCAAAATGGATGAACACAATCATGCTCAACAATGTTCCATAAAAGACAATCAAATATGGATACCAATCCCACGACCTGGTAATATCAGTACAAGAACTTTTAAGTACGACAATAGGAAATACAACACAAAAGTCTAAATAGTCTGTACAATCATCTTGAAAACAAAAGACTAAATAAATATAGAAGGAAAGTGGATGACTCAAAACTCCAAGAGCTCACCTTGTCTCTGGTTGATCAACACCGCATGATCTCAACTCAGCGGAAAAATCTAGTACTCAGGTCTGCACCAATGAGGTATAAAAGTGTAGTATGATTATAAAAACAATAGGTACTCAGTTGGCATCATCGGCCAACTGAGATAAATTATGAGGTAAAAGTGATGTAAAGAAAGACAATATCTAAGGTCAAGGTATAGAATAAAACCTGAATCGTCTTCACCATCACTTTACAAAGTAATTAATCAACTAGAACAATAATATAATATCTCATAACAATTCATACGAATACTACCATATAAAATGAGTAATCAATCTGTAAGCATAAAGTGACACTAATACAATTACAACCATATAAACACCAAGTTCAACGCATATACATCCATTAGAGGATAGAGTAAAAGAACACATCACGGCGTCCCATACCACCGGAGAGTACACCAAAAAGAACATAAAGTAAAGAATGGTCCCATACCACCGGAGAGTTCATCAATAGATTAAATCATCAGCATATCAAGATATATAATCAACTTCTAATTATCCATGATTTCCATAATTCCATCAATGGTCATTTACCAAGATTCTTAATCATCATCAATTACCGTAATTGAAATATCATATACCAAGGTAATCATAACCATAACCATATAGCATTTTAGATATTTATGACATCAATACACTCTATTAGCTCATTATTAACTAACCAACACTTATCATCATTAAAATACTAATTCACTAGTCGTCATAAGGACTCCAATGATTAGCCAAATCGATTCTTTACATAATTCTTATTCACGAAATAACACTAACTATTATTCACTAATAGCTAACATCCATATCTAGTCAAGGTGCAATACTAACCCATAGATGTCATTTGACCAAAGCTTATTTCTAGTTCTCATAAGCGCACTAGTAATCATATAGGAAAAAGGTTACATATCCTGAAATGCACATATCTAGCTATCAACCCAGGCCTCATACTAGCATCATAAATCTACCAAACCTCATTTAACAACCAAACAACATTATACTTTAGTCATTAGTATCACTAATCATCAACAACGCTAAACTTATTATTGTCATTAGCCATGTAACAACCGAAATTGCCAATAACCACATTTCAAGTTAACAAGGTTCACCAACTAGCATCTTAAACTTCTAGTCATCAAATAGTATAGTTACTTAAGAGACTACTAGATACTATATAACTAATTTAAGTAAGCAATATACCTTAATCAATCCATTTATCCAATGCTATCTAGACTCACTAGGTGAACCTTCAAATGCCACACAATATTCAATTTACCAGCTTGTCCTGATACCATATTTGACATATGCCACTTCTACTCGCTATTCAACACTAGCAAGAACTACACCGCTTAACAAGTAATTAGTATTAAAGAATCATAGCCGACACTCAAAGGATAACATCGTATCTTCAAAGCACATACAGAAGGAATTATAATAAGGCAAAATCGTACTTGAACATATATACACATATTTACCATACATAACATCAATGTATTCTCTGTACTTACCGGGCATCATAATAACATCAATATATCCTCCGGACGTACTGGGCATCATCATATAACTAATATATCTTTCGTACTTACTGGGCATCATCATATTATCAATATATCCTCTGGACTTACCGAGCATCACAATATCATCAATAAATCCTACGAATGAACCGGGTATCATAATATCATCAATATATCCTTTGGATTTATCGAGCATCATCATATTATCAATATATTCTTTCGGATTTACTGGGCATCATCATACCATTAATATATCCTTCCGACTTACCGAGCATTATAATAGCATCAATATATCCTCAAAATATACCGGGAATCATAATATCATAAATATATCCTCCGAATTTAACAGGTATCATCATATTATTTATATATCCTCCAGACTTACCGGGCATCATCATATCATTAATTTATCCTCTGAATTTACCAGGCATCATAATATCATCAATATTCAACATGACAATATATATAAATATATTTATATATATACATATATATATCTAAATTAATAAGTACAATCCCCACAAATAATAGAGTGTATGAAAAGTAAGGAGATATATTACATAGTACCTCACCATTTATTATAAATACATTATAATAGTAAGTGCATGAACATACATACTCATATGATATGAACACTCAATACATTATGGGGCTTGACATGATTATTAGCACGGTTGATTACCTGCCATGGTTATACTTTCTTATATATCTCTTATTAGGCATGGTTTACATTATTAGTACAAGAGGATCTTTAGTACAAACCTTAGTTTAGTCACCATACTTGAACATAATATGAGTAATAACATAATTCATGGATCACATGGTAATATATTTAATGATTTAAGTGATAGCATAGTTATAGATTCAATTTACAAGACTTTCCAATGCTATCCAAGAAATGACAATAAGATAACAATCAAGTATGCACATTATCTCCCAAATCAACATCATGAATAACCTATTTATTGGGTTTATCCACCATATTACCAAAGCATATTCTAGGCATTTAACAAGTATCTAGGTCACTAATGAAGTTACATAGTTCAAGCTTAAGGCGGGTAAAGTTCCACTTCTAATATCCTAAGTTATGCCTTCAAGTCAAACTTCTACCCAGAATTAGACTAAGTTATCCAAATCATGCCTCAAAGGTTTATCAATTAACACTAGTTCTATAGGACAATTCTTCCTCAAGTATTAATCTTAAATCATCCAAAGTATCTAAGGCCAATTTCACAACTAGGAATATTTAGGTTAACTTAATATTAAGATGAGTGAACAAGGTCACTCCCATCAAACTAGAGCAGCTAGAGTATTCTCATGCTATTCATGAGATATCAAGTCCAACTAACCAAGGTTCTAGATTATGAGTCAAATATCACAATGTGTTCAAAAACCTAAGTGATTCAACTAGTCCCAAATATTACCATCAAACATTTCAACATCGAAGATCCTACCAATTCTTATCAAGTTATCAAAGTCATAGTATAATAAAGCTCAATCTAACAAAAGTACTCCTAACCTACCTCAAATCAAAATATAGCTCATGAACCAATAACCTTTACTTTACCTTTCCTAAAAGATTTTTCTAGGAGCAAAGCTAGAAAAAACACAATCTATGTATTATTACGAGAATAACAACACCAATATTGCACCATCATGCTTTGGGTCCAAAACAACATCAAAAACCCCTAAGTGGGTCCCACGAATAGGAAATGATTTTTTGATACCAACCCAATATTCAAATACCATTAGGGAGTTATATCCCTCAAGAAAATGGTGCAAATAAACTATATTTGGGGATAAAATCATGCCTCAAGCCATTTGGGGCCATGGGTTAAATAATTAAGAATTCAATACTAAATTAAGGGACTCATACCTTAGATTTGATATTAATCAATAATATACTAGTTATTCGACCTCCCAATCAATACCTAAGACTCACTTTAAGGTCTATACTCTCTATTAGGGTTTTGGGGCTCAAAATAATAGAGAAAATGGCCAATTCTCGGCCAAAAAAGGTATCTAAACAATCCCTTCCTAGGCCTTCAAATAGCGATCACGAACCCACATATTCCGTGACTACGGTGTAATAATCGTTGTGAAGCCTCTATGATCGCAATACTTTGTTGCACTAGACGATGACTGAAACTTGGAATTTGATTCCAAGTTTCATCCAAGGCCTCGGTATGCATCCGAAGTCCAATATAAGCAAACGAGATATAAAACACACTGATATCAATATTTTGGATGTGTTGGCAAAGTTAGATTTTCCATTTGAGGTCATTTTGACCAAATGTTTTCCCTACACCTAAATTTCTAATTTATCAACTTTCCGACCAATAGGTCAAAATAAGTTTGGGTGCAACGGGACCCGAACAAAAGGTCTAATCAACCTAAAATCAATATTTCAGAGCTACTTGCATAGTCGGAATTCACATCCAACATTATTTTTGTGATGCCTCTTGTCCAAAAGCAACTATACAATATACGACTTATCACCTGAAGTCATATAAAAACATACGAGTCATATATTGGAGTTATACTTATGTTAGTATAGAATAGTTAAAGTATGTTATAGATACAAGTTGATCCTAGAAGTTGACAAGACATGGTACGATTTATATTAAGTATGGGGTTAGGTTCTCTAAGCTTCTGTCTAAGTTATGAGTAGGGGGTCAACAAGTCATATTGAGAGTTTAATAGTCAAAGGTTAGACTCATATGTTGGATAGTTTATACCATCTTTGATCCATCCAAGCTTACGAGTTATAAGGGTAACTCATATTTTTACCATACAAGTCGTATGATTAACTCCTCATGGTTGGCGGTCAATTTCTATAATGTTTAATTAGGGGCCTTTTGGTATTTTCCCCTCTTATAACTCCCAACCCATAACTTGTAACCTAAAACAAAGTATTATTTTCCTCCACTTTCAGTTAATTAACAACACTTTCCTTCTTTCATCTTCAAGATCATCAAGATTAGGGTTTATCTCACCAAGTCATCTTTCAAGTCTCAAAGTTCAAGCTCTCTTCACAAGCCAAGAAATTTTACGTATGCGGGGTTTATTAATAAGGTTATTCTTTCATCCTTGTGCCTAAAAATCATGGTTTTAAAAATGAATTTACTTGCTTTGTATTAGGGTGCATACCCAAATAACCATATTTTTTAAGTATGACATTACCATATGATAAAGTATTACATACAGTCATGTCTTGACTTGCAAGATTTATAATGTGGTTTAAAATTCATTATATTTACTGGGATGTTGTTGAAAGATTTTAAGGTGATTATTGAGCACAATGTTTTGTTAGAAATTTCTATAAAATAAAGCACAAACTCCAATACCTAAGTAAAAGTACTGAGTTTACAAGAAGTTTGTGCTCTTAAGCTCCATTGATATGTCCAACAACAAGATTTAATGAAAAACTTGATCTTTTGATCTAAATATATGACATAAAATCCACAAGTGTTCATCTTGATTATGATTTAAAGTAAAGAAAAACATAATTGGTTTTCAGTTTGTAAACCCTTATGCTATTTTAAGGTGGATTTCTTAAGTATAAGAATATATAAATAATTTAGGAGTAGTATTTAGTACCAAAAAGGAAATGTAGATGAGTGTATCCTAAATTCTTAGAAACTGCAATCTGCTGTAGGTTAATTTTTTTCCTAAAATGGATGAAGTATAGTGATCACTCGAGTTAAAGTTCAATTCTGATGGCAAGGGTAGAACAACTCCCTCTAATGTGGGTAATACATTGGACTCTATGGTAGCTCACACGGTTTATTTCAGTTAGATCAATCTCCTATAAGAAAGAAATAAAAGTAAAGATTTTAGAACCTAAGTGTTATGGCTCACTAAGATTTCTCTTATGCATCATTATTAATGTTTTATGATCTTACTATCTTTAGTTTTACTCAGGTTCAAGGTGAGTCATTTATGCTTAGTATGTAGTATTTGAAAGTTTACACATAAATTTAGTTCTTGTTTTACTTTCCATTCACCCCATACACTCAATACATTCTAGAAGTAGTGACCCACAAATATGTCTATGCGCTACATTATCTTCGAATATAGGTTCTAGTGCTTGTTTCCATAAACACAATTGATCACGGGCATCATCCCCTACATCTCAACTGTTGGTTAGTCTTCATAGTATAAGGACCCAGTTTATCAAACTCATGCTAATTTTTGAAAGTTATTTTAGAACTTTTATTTCCACTTATGTTCGATTCAGTTGGAGTCTATCCCAGTGCCTCCCTAGTTAGTAACTGAGGCTTGTCAGACAGTGTATATTTTAAGCTCAAAAAGCTTGTTTAAGGTTTCCCAAGTTAAAAATTTACATTATGATATTGAACTTTTACCTTCAGTTTCTACTCATGTTAGTTCACTTTCATGAAAGTTTCAAGTTGAATAAATATTATGGCTTATCTTAGGACTATTTGTTGTCTTAAGAACCATGTGGCATCTAGGCTACTCCTGGGGCATTACAAACTTGGTATCCGATCCTAAGGTTTGAAGAGTTCTAGGAAGTATACAAACCGCGTTACTCAGAGTCTTGATCATGAATGTGAAGCATGCAACATTTATTAGCAGAAGGCTATAAAACGAGTTAGGAATCATCATATCATATCTATCGTACATACAGTTGTCTCTATCTACCTTAACTCGTTGTTTTATGTGATAGAATATGCCTCCTCATTGAGCTAACGCATGCAGAAATAATTGTCAACCACCACTGTACATCAAACCTTTGAATGAGAATGTGTCCCATGCTGAATTTTAGACTATCTTTCAAGCGTTGGCTCAAGCTATGAATGCCAATGTTCAGGAAAACTAACAAGAAGCCTTCCCACTTCAGATAAATAGTAAATGGTAATTTATCTGCAGCTAGGAGTTGTTATTTTATGAGGATAAATCCACCTGAGTTCCACGTGTCAATGGTGGATGAGGATCCTCAACTCTTTATTAATAAGGTGAGAAAGATTACTTAAATCATGAATCTTACTTAAGAGGAGAGTGTAGAGCTAGCATCCTATTGGTTAAAATATATTGCTTATTATTGGGTCACTATGTGGAAGGATGGTAGGGGTTAGAATATAGCTCCTATAAGTTGGTAGGTATTTCAGAGTGCCTTTCTGTATAGGTTCTTTTCTCATGAGATGAGGGAGGCTAAAGTGGAGGAGTTCATGAACCTAAGGTAGGGCTCTATGATAGTGAAGGAGTACTGCCTTAAGTTTACTTAGTTTTATAAATATGCTCCAAAGTTATTATCTGATTCTAGAGCCCATATGAGTAGGTTTGTTACTGTGGTGTTTGACTTAGTGATCAAAGAGTGTAGGACTGAAATGCTGATTGGGGATATAGATATTACTCTATTGATCACTCATGATCAATAGATTAAGGGAAAAAGTTAAAGAAAAGAGAGAAGAGAAACAAGAGAGCTAGGACTGGAAAGTTTGAGTATAGTCAGACAAGGTCCGGAGAGGGAAACTATTCACAGTTTCAAGGTCATTCATCAGTGCCTACGCCACCTTCAGCCAATTTCTCTAAATTTAGGACCCGGTAGGAGAAATGGATAGTACTTTGAATTCGAGGTTTCAAAAGAGTGTACTGGAAGCCCAATTACCTGACATGTGCAAAATATGATAGAACCCATCCTGGTGAGTATTTGATGGCCAAAGAGGGTTTCTATGGTTGTAGACAATTGGGCCACAGGATCAAGGAATGTCCATATATTAAGAAGGAGATTAGAGATGCTTATGCTTAGACTCAAGATACTAATCTAGCAGCTCAGTTAGGCTACCCAGTTCCCCCACAGGGAGCATCATCTAGTACCGATGGCGATCAGAGCCAGAATTAGTTTTATGCCTTACCATCCCACCAGGAATATAAGAGTTCACCAGATATTGTCACTGGTATACTTTATGCCTTTCATATTGATGTATATATTTCATTAGACTTGGGATCAAATTTCTCTTATGTAACTCCATTGGTTGTTATAAATTTTGGGATAGGTCCTGAAAATCTCTCTAAGCCGTTCCTAGTTTCTACCCCAGTGGGTGAGTCAGTTGTTGTTAGGTGAGTCTATAGTAAATGTCCTATTACTGTCCTTTATAAGATCACACTAGCAGACCTAATAGAGTTTGAGATGGTAAATTTTGATATTATTATGGGTATGGATTAGCTTCATTCATGCTATGCATCAATAGATTATCGCACCCGCATGGTGAAATTTCAGATTCCTGGTGAGGCATTTTTTGAATGGGGGGTAGTTCTGTCTTTAAAAGGTTGTTTCATCTTTTATCTAAAGTCCAGAAAGTTAATAGCAAAAAGGTGTATCGATCATTTTGTTAGAGTCAAAGATACCAAGTCTAAAGTACCAATAGTTTAATCAGTTTAGCTAGTAAATGAGTTTTCAAAGGTTTCCCCGAAGATCTACCAGGTGTACCTCCTGACAGATAAATAGTGTTTGAATTTTAGGTTTTAGAATAGTGTAGTCTGGAGGCCCAGTTACCCAACATGTGCAAAATGTGACACGACCCATCCTGGTGAATGTTTGATGGGAAAAGAGGGTTGCTATGGTTGTGGAAAGTTAGGCCACAAGATCAAGAATGTCCATATGTTAAGCAGGGGATTAGAAATGCTTATGCTTACACTCAGGCTACTAATCCAACAGCTCAGCCAGGCCACCCAGTTTCCCAATAGGGTGCATCATCCAGTACCGATGGTGGTTAGCGCCAAAATTAGTTATATGATTTACTATCCTGCCAGAAATAGGAGATTTCACTAGATATTATCACTGGTATGCTTTATGCCTTTCATCTTTATGTATATATGCCATTAGACTTGGGATCAAATTTCTCTTATGTAACTCCATTGGTTGTTTTAAATTTTAGGGTAGGTCCTAAAAATCTCTCTAAGCCCTTCTTAGTTTCTACCCCAGTGAGTGAGTCAGTTATTGTTAGGTGAGTCTATAGAAAGTGTCCTATTACCGTCCTCCATAAGATCACACTAGCATACCTAATAGAGTTGGAGATGGTAGATTTCAATATTATTTTAGGTATGAATTGGCTTCATTCATGCTATGCATCAATAGATTGTTGCACCTGTATGGTGAAGTTTCAGATTTTTGGTAAGGTAGTTTTTGAATGGGAGGATAGTTCTGTGTCTCTGAAAGATGTTTTATCTCTTATATTAAGGACAAAAAGTTAATAACAAAAGGGTGTATCTATTATTTAGTTTGAGTTAAAGATACCAAATCTAGTGTCCTGGCAGTTCAATCAGATTGGGTAGTAAATGAGTTTTCATAGGTTTTCCCCAAAGATCTACTAGGGGTACCCCTAATAGAGAAATAAAGTTCGGTATTAATCTTCTTCCTAATACACAACCCATCTCCATCCGTCCTTATCGTATAGATATGTCCAAACTTAAAGAGTTAAAGAAGCAGTTTAAGGACCTCTTAGATAAAAGTTTCACTAGACCTAGTGTTTCTCCGTAGGGAGATTTGGTCCTTTTTTGTGTGCAAGAAAGATGGCACTCTCAGAATGTGAATAGATCATAGATATCTGAACAAGGTTACCATCAAGAACAAGTATCGCATTCCTAGGCTTAGTGACTTATTCGATCAGATTTAGGGTGCTCTATGGTTTTCTATGATTGACCTAAGGTTGGGATACCATCAATTGAATATTAGGGAGAAAGATATTCCAAAAATAGCTTTCTAAATAAGGTGCGGCCATTTTGAGATTCTGGTTATGTCATTTGGACTGACAAATTCTCTTGCAGCTTTTATGGATTTATGGACATGGTCTTCAATCAGTATTTGGATATTTTATCATTGTCCTTATAGATGACATATTGGAGTATTCTAGGAGTGAGGAGGAATATGCAAACTATTTAA
Source organism: Capsicum annuum (assembly GCF_002878395.1). NCBI lineage: Eukaryota > Viridiplantae > Streptophyta > Magnoliopsida > Solanales > Solanaceae > Capsicum > Capsicum annuum. Next base: position 43,511,711 of record NC_061115.1, read on the forward strand.
GAATAGTATTGCAAACCCACAAGGATCGTCAATTGTATGCAAAGTTTGATAAATGTGAATTTTGGTTGGAATTTGTTACTTTATTAAGGCATGTAATTTCAGAGGCTGGTATTCATGTAGATCCTCAGAAGACTAATGCAGTGAAACACTGGCCTAGACCAATCACTCTATCTAATATCAGGAGCTTTTTGGGTTTGGATGGGTATTATAAGAGATTCGTGGAAAGGTTCTCCTCTATAGCTGCACCATTGACGAAGATAACCCAAAATAAAGTGAAGTTTATATGGTCTGATAAGTGTGAGAAGAGTTTCCAAGAGTTGAAGGATAGATTGACTTTTTCTTCGGTGTTAGCTTTACCAGAGGGTTTTGACTGATTTATAGTGTATTGTGATGCTTTTAGAATTGGGTTAGGTTGTGTATTGATACAAAATGGGAGATTAATAGCCTATGACTCTAGGTAACTTCAGGATCATGAAAAGTACAATGATTTTTTCCTTGAAATTTTGAGGCATTACCTCTATGGTGTGCCCGTTTATCTTTTCACTGACTATAAGAGTCTTCAATATGTATTTTCAAAGAAGGATCTAAATTTTTGTCTGAGAAGGTGGTTAGATTTGTTGAAAGATTATGACATGAATATGTTCTATCATCCGGGCAAAACCAATATAGTGGAAGACACACTTAGTAAGTTGTCTATGCGTAATACCCGTGTTTTTTTCTTAGCTTGAAAATCATCTCAAGGATGTTAGAACTTGATTTGAAACAAGAATTCATTCTTATATATGTTGTATTTCCATAATTTTCACTTCCTATTAGATGGGAAATTGAATAAGCTTTCCATTGATATATAATTTGTCCAAATCCGACACCCGGGCGAAGAGTTAGAGCCTTTTTAGTGAGACAGTGTTTGACCTGAGCCTTCAGCGCGTTGCGGAGATAGCTCAAAATGGAAATTGTCAATTTCCAGTGTTGCTCCACGATTCTGGTGCATCATGCCAAACTTCCAGGTCGTTGACAAGATGGCAATGTGATAGCTCCACGTCGCGCCACCGTGCAATTTTCTAATTGTCAATTTCTAGTGACACAGCGCGATAACGCCGTGTCGCACCAAGGGCCCAATTCAGAAAATTTTACTAAAAATTAAATTATGTTTCCAGGATTAAAAAGGTCAATTTACCCCCTATATAAGCTTCCAAACACGGGATTTAGCCCTTATTCATCCAAAACATTGATGTTTTTCTCAAATACTCTCAAGAACTCAAGCTAGGGTTTTCATAGAAGGTCATATTTCAAGAAGGTTTCACCATCAATCTTCATGAAATCACAAACTAAGGTATGCATAGTGTTTATTCATGGACTTCTTTCATCCATGAAGTCCAAGAAGCCCTTTTCAACTACAAGTTATAGATTTTTTTCATGTGTTCATGCTTTATATGTTCTCTTTCATGTTGATAAATGAGGAACTGATTTCTATTCCGTGATTTGATGATAAATTCCATGTGGGTTGATTATTATAGATAAAGATTTACAAAATCTCTTGACTAAAACCTTGTATGATGAAATTGGAAGTGAACCATGATGTTTAATTGCTATACCATGATGTTTACATGTACTATGCCCGCCATATGTTTGATAAAATGCCTAGATGAAGGAAATTTACCTAACTAGCATGATATCATGAAAATCCCCATAAATGTACAAGCTTATGCCTATTAGAAGTTTGATGAAATACTTCAATAAACGTATTGTGGTGATTATCATGTATTCAAGAATATCAAGTAATGTCAGTTTCCTACTATCGAGTCCTGGGGTACTTGTACCAAAATATTAGCTGTGTGCCTAGACCCATGTCATGTTTTCACGATACTCTCAGTCAAGCTATGAACTCTTAGACTTCAGATAGTCTTATGACTTAGGAAAAATCTCCATGATCTCCTGAATCAGTCATTTGTCAAATAACAGTAGTATTCCATCAGCCATGAAAATTCAGTAACTCAGTCTATGCTCAGTTCATTTTAGTAAATCATGTTCAATGTCCATTCAAATGGGAGTAGGAATTAGCACCGAGTGAACCCAAGGATGGGGACTCACCTGTTATACAAGGGAGTGATTCCTAGAAGCAATCCTTATGTTCTAGAACTATGTAGCCAGAATAGGTTGAGACATCGTAGCCTGCTATATGAGGGTAGATGAGGTGGCTTAACCTATTGTGTGAGGGTTCCCACCATTCTTGCTAGAGTTACCTATTATATGAAGGTTATTCATATATTGTCCTTACCAGTTACGTGGTATTGACACCCTTCCAATCAGGGCATAGATTGGATCCAAGCTCAGCTATTATAGCATTTTGGGGAATATCGGTTAGATACTACTTCCCACAGTTTCATGTTATAGAATCAAGAATGTCAGATACAGTCAATCAGTCTCAGTAATAGAACTCAAATAATTCTTCAAATTTTAGGACTGTCAGATATAGTAAACTCAGATACAGAATAGAACTTAGATAGTTCTATCAGATATAGGACTGTCAGCTACAGTCACCCACATTATCAGTTATACTCAGATACAGTCATCTATGTTATTAGCATTGTTCAGATATAGTCCTTCATGTTATCAGTCATATCAGTTACTAGCATGTCACGTTATTAGTATACAGACTCAAAAATCATAAAATCACGTTATTAGTTACAGTTATGTATTTATGCATGTATTCTGACGTTCATGTTAGACAGTCAGTTAGCATAATTCATACATGTGAACCATGCATATAGCCTACCTCATATGTATACTCGGTACATATGTACTGGCGCATTCACGCTATGGTACTTTCTTTTTATGTTACATCATAGGTTCAGAGACACGAGTTCCAGATCAGCAGTAGATTTTAGATTCAACAGTCAAAGTAGAAGTGAGTCCTTATCCTTCGAGGACATAATAATTTTTCTATTATCTTATTGATTAGCTTATTAGTTGGAGTTAGTTGGGGACATGTCCCATCAACTGCTTATTCAGATTCTTCAGACAGTAGAGGCTTTCAGACCAAATGCAGACTAAATGCAGACTAGATACAAACTATCATATTTTAGACTTTAGTTTTGTTTTGGGTATTCTATTACCCTACACAGATGTTACATTATTCAGTTATGTTCATGATCGAACCTTATGGCCTTTCAGTACATGTTTTTACATTATTTTCTCATCTTATATAGTATACAGGTAAAGATATCACTTATGGGTTATCTTGTGGTCCTTCAGGGCCATGAGCACTGTGTAGCATTCCGGTTTAGCAAATTGGGTCGTTACACTATGGGTAGTGCATCATATGTGAAAGAGGAAGAATGAGAACTGGCCAAAAAGGTGCATAGATTATATTGTTTAGGAGTAGGTATTATCGACACTAATGATGGGGGATTAGTAGTTCAGAATGGTTCAGGATCATCTTTGGTAGTGAAAGTGAAGGAGAAACAGCGAAATAATCCTATACTAAGCCAAATATCAGAAGAACTCTAGCAATAGGATGTTGAGGCTTTCTCCCAAGAGGGAGATGTTCTACTTCGCTATCAAGGTAGGCTTTATGCTCTGAATGTAGATGGGTTGAGGGAAAAGATACTTGTCGAGGCTCATGGATTGAGGTATTTCATTCATCCAGGTGATACTAAGATGTATCGCAACTTACGGGAAATTTATTGGTGGAATAGTTTTAAGGGGGACATAGCAAAGTTTTTGGCCAAGTGTCCCAACTGCCAGCAAGTTAAAGTTAAACACAAGAGACCGGGTGGTACGCTTCAGGAGATCAACATCCCTATTTAGAAGTGGGAAGTAGTGAATAAAGATTTCATCACAAGGTTGCCATATACCAGACGTCAGCATGATTCGATTTGGGTCATAGTGTATCGAATGACTAAATCAGCCAATTTTCTACCTATCAAAATTTCAAATACAGTGGAAGATTATTCCAAAATATATATTCACGGGTTAGTAAGGCTTTATGGGATACCCTTTTCCATTATTTCAACAGAGGCACGTAGTTCACTTCACTATTTTGATAGTGTTTTCAAAATGGCCTCGGTACAAAGGTTAAGATTAGTACTGCTTTTTATCCACTGACTGATGGTTAGGTTAAAAGTACAATTCAAACATTAGAAGACATGTTGAATTCATGTGTTTTAGACTTTAAAGGAAATTAGGATAACCACTTATCTTTGATTGAGTTCGCCTATAAAAATAATTATCATGCTAGCATTCAGATGGCTCCATTTGAAGCATTGTATGGGTCTAGGTATTGATCACTAATAAAGTGGATTGCATTGGGTGAAGTAGCTTTGATTGGTCCAAACTCTATTATTGATTCCATGGCAAAGGTTCAGTGATTCTTGAAAGATTGAAGACTACTCAAAATAGTCAGAAGTCGTATGCATATGTAAAGAGAAGAGAACTCAAGTTTGAAGTGGGGGATTTGGTATTCACGAAAGTGTCACCTATGAATGGAATAATGATATTTTGAAAAAGATAAAAGTTGAGCCCCTAATTTGCTGGTCCGTATGAGGTAGTGAATTGTTTAGGAGAGGTTGCTTTCGAATAGGACATATTGTTAGAGTAAGCATTGATTCACCTAGTGTTCCATGTCTCAATGCTTAGGAAGTAAATTGTAGATTCATCCTTAGTAGTTCCCCTAGATAGTATTTAGGTCAAAGATAACTTGTCATATGTGGAAATTCCTGTGGAGATTCTTCATAGGCAGGTTTGAAGCCTAAGGTATAAAAAAATAGTGTTAGTTAAGGTTCTTTGGAGAAATCAATTGGCTAAAGAGGCCACTTGAGAGGCTGAAGCAGACATGATGGGGCCACTTGAGAGGCTGAAGCAGACATGATGACCAAGTATCCTCATCTCTTTTCTCCAACTCAGTTCCTCCCAAAGGTAAATAGTTATTTTCAGCCAAAACTCTTTTTCTTTAAGTCTATTTAAGTATTCGTAAGTCATATCTTATATTTCAAGTAATTGGATCCTTGTAATACATATAAGTTTTTCTATAAGTTTGATGTAGAGGTGTTGATTTCTTTCCAAATCCTAGATGAATTACATTCGAGGATGAATTCTTCGAAGGGGGAGATATTGTAATACCCCCTATCGAAAAGCTACTATACAATGTATGACTTATCTTCTCAAGTTGTATAAACAACATACGAGTCATATGTTGGAGTCATACTTATGGTAGTGTAGAATAGTTAAGGTCTTTATAGATACGAGTTAATCCTAAAAGTTGTAAAGATATGGTACGAGTCATATAAAATTGAGTCGTAAGGGTAACTGCCTAGGTTCTCTAAGCTTCTGTCAGAGTTACGAGTGGGGGGATACAAGTTATATTGAGAGGTTAATAATGGTATATTAGATTCATATGTTGGCCAATGTATAGCATTTTGATCCTACTAAGCTTCAAGTCATGAGTCTAACTCGTATCCTTACCATACGAGTCATATGGTTGACTTGACATGACTGGCGGTCAATTTCTGCAATGTTCAGTTAAGGGGCCTTTTGGTCTTTTCCCCTCTTATAACTCCTAAGACACAACTTTTAACCTAAAAAAAGAGCATTATTTTCCTCTACTTATAGTTAATTTACAACACTTTCCTCCTCACATCTTCAAGATCATCAAGATTAGGGTTTCTCTCACCAAGTCATCTTTCAAGTCTCAAAGTTCAAGCTTTCTTCATAAGTCAAGCAATTCCAAGTATGTGGGGTTTATGAACAAGGTTATTATTTTATACTTTTGCCCAAAAAACATGGTTTTAATAATGGATTTACTTGTTTGGAATTAGGGCGCATACCCAAATAACCATATTCTTGAAGTATAACATTACTAAGTGATAGAAATCTTTAAGTGCATCGAGGTTTACATATATTCATGTCTTGACTTGTAAGATTTATAATGTGGTTTGGTATTCATTATCTTGCCTAGGATGTTGTTGAAATATTTCAAGGTGATTATTGAGCATAATGTTTTATGAATTTTATGAAACAAAGGATGAACTCCAAGTCCTAAGTATAAGTACTGAGTTCACAAGAACTTTATGCTCTTAAGATCTATTGATATGTCTTACAACATGATTTAAAGAAAAGCTTGATCTTTTGATCTAAATATAAGAAATGAAATTCACAAGTGTTCATCTTGAATATGATTTAAAGTAAAGAAAAGCATAACCAATTTTCAGTCTATAAACGTTTATGCTACTTTAAGGAGGATTTCATAGGTATGAGCAAATATAAACAATCTGAGAGTAGTATTTAGCACCGAGAAAGGAATGTGGATGAGCATATCCTAAATTCCTTGAAACTACGAGCCACCATAGGTTTAGATTTTTCCCAATATGGAGTAGTATAGTTATCAATTCAGTTAAGGTTTTATTCTAATGGCAAGGGTACAACAGCTTTCCCCAATGTGATTAAGATGTTGGACTCCATGGTATCTCACATAGTTTATGTCAGTTAGAAGAATCTCCTGTAAGAAAGAAATAAAAGTAAGGATTTTAAAACCAAAGTGTTATGGCCCACTAAGCTTGATCTTATGCATCATTATTCATGTTTTATGATCTTGAAGTCTTTAGTTTTACTCAAGTTCAAGGTGAGTCATTTACAATTAGCATGCATTATTTGAAAGCTTAAATATAAATTTAGTTCTTTTTTTACTTTGCATTCACCCCCATAAACTTAGTACATTCTAGAAGTACTAACCCACATATATGTCTAAGTGCTACATAGTCTTATAATGTAGGTTCCGGTGCTCGTTCCAGCAACACGGTTGATCATGGGCATCATCCCCTGCATATGGACTGTTGGTGAGTCCTCATAGTCTAAGGACCTAGTCTATCAGACTCATGCTTATGGTTGAATGTAATTTTAGATCTTTGATTTCCACTTATGTTCGAGTCAGTAGGGGTCTGTCCCAGTGACTCCCTAGTTAGTAATAGAGTCTTTTTAGACCTAGTATATTTTAAGTTCAAGAAGCTTGTTTAAGGTTTCCTAAGTGAAATATCTACATTACGATATGAAATTGTTACCTTCAGTTACTACACATGTTAGTTCACTTTCATCAGAGTTACAAGGTGAATAGATATTAAGGGTTAGCTTAAGACTATTCATAGTATTAAGCACCGTGTGGCATCTAGCGGGTACTCCTGCAGAGTTATAGTTTTACTTAAGCTTTTGCTCGATGGCCATTTGGAACTACTGAAGATCTCTAAATAGGGAAATGGGTCTAAAAAAAAAATAAACTGCCCGGTAAATGAACTATCGGTTCCATTAAGTCATAAATGACTTGGGGTAGCTATGAAAAATCTCTAATGGAGAAAATAACCAGAATAATGGGAAATAAATTGAAGGGTCATTACACTAAGGCAGAGATTGTTGCTATTACAAGTATCATCCCAATTTTTTATCATCCTGGTTTGGTGTTTTTTAACACTAGGTCTCATTCTATTGTTTTCTAATTATTTTACTACTGGTATTGATATTATATTTGATTCCCTTGCTATATCCATTCATGTTTCTACCCCCGAAGGTGATTCTTTAGGGGTGGATCGAATGTATTAGTCATGTATGATAACCTATTCAAGACGTTGGATTCAGGTGATCTTAATTCTCCTTGATATGTTTTACTTTGATGTCGTATTATATATCGACTCATTATCTCCTTATCATATAATTTTGGACTGTTATGCCAAGACCATGACTTTAGCTATTCTGTGTATGCCAAAATTAGAACAAAAAGGTACTCATAGTTTGTGTCTGAAAGTGGTTATAACTTTTCTTTGTGCTTGTTGCTTGGCAGGAAATGTGTGTCTTTTCATTTGGTGTATGTGAGTGATTCCTATATTGATTCTTCACCTCCCTAGATTATGTGAGAGTGATTAAAGAGTTCATAGATGTGTTTCCTATGGATTTACTTAGTGTTCCTTGATTAACACTCACCTATACCATAGTTTTGATATATGATGATCGTTGTCAAAAAAGCTCAACTTAAATTGAGGTCGAATCCTCAAAGAGTGAGTCTAGTCCTAAAGAACTATAGGTGTTGGTAGCGACTAAGTATATGCCCACAGTGAAAAAAAAAAGTAAAATGCATAAATTTAAGCGGGAGGATTGGTTTTGGAAATTGTTTTTATTAAAGTCTATTTAAGCTATCAACTAAAAGCAACAATTGTGAGTGAAAATTAAATATGAGAAGGATCTTAGGATTATGTCTACCTAAGGGAAAGTTATGTATGGATGCATGATGATTGGGAGAAAATTCAAGTTGTTAATGACATGGTAGGCTAGGTTGAAGGTGTTTAAGGCTATTTTATCAAATAAACCTCAAAATTATCACCCATGGAGCCTTTTGGGTACCTCACTGGTGGGGCAATAAAATCCGTCCACTATTGCCTTGTCACCCATATCCCTCTTTCAAGGATAATATAGGTTCCCAAAGTTCACCCACACCCCTCTTTCAAGGATGATGTAATCTTTCAAGAACATGCGATTTTCACCCACAAATCAATCTTGGGCATTTGGGGTTTCACCCATAAACCTATAACGCCCCGAAAATGGGTCCCGAAGCGTCATACGGTGCTTAAGGCTACAAGTAGCCCCAAGCTAACCCTTTGATCCATCTTCATACCATTCAACATTCATCGATAGGATTACTATAATCAAATATCAAGTTATTCTCCATAATATCATAATTCAAGATGAAAGATATGCCAAAAGTAACAAAATATGACCTCTCCACAAGACTGATCAATCTAACCATATAGTCTGACAAGCCTCTACTAAACTGTATAACACTGAGCCATTAGGACAGACCCCAACTGACCCTAACATCAGGGAATAAAATAATAACTCAAAATAAAAGAGTGAAATCTTAAATAACCAGTCCTCGAACCATGAGGACTCACCACTGTAGAAAATGTAGACCAATGTGCTCGGAGAATCACGTCAAGCCTGGGAATGAGCATCTGGACATATATTATAGGGAAAATATAGCCCATGTATGAATACATGGGTCAGTACCATGGAACATGTACCGAGTATATGAGGGTGTATACAAGTTTTCATAGAAGTCCTATATCACAAATATTTATAGGAAAATATGCAAGCTGTAATAAGAGACTCACATAGCTCGAAATAAAATCATCATAATCACTATAGAGTAAAAAACATCGGTGAAAATATGTGAGTCATCATAGTAAATCCCAATCACTTTCATAATCATTTTCAAGTCATCAAAACGAGTAGCTTTCATAACAATTCTCTTTAAGATATAGAAATATTCATCAAATTCTTCAAAACTGATAAACTTTCTCAACTAACACTTTCAAACTATTATATTTTTCATCTCAATCAGAAGAATACACACACACACTGGGAGTCTCTTACAACCGACATAAACCATGTGAGCTACATGGAGTCCAACGTCCAACCCACGTTGGGGAGAGTTATCCTATCCTTGCTATCGGAGCAGGACCTTAATCTTTTGTTCACTAGTGATCACTTTATCAATCAGCCTTAGGCTCATATCATTCGGGGGCACATAGTTCTAGGAAAATGCCAATCACAGCTATACCTCCCACTCGGTGCTAAAGACTACTCCCAAACTGAGCTCAGATCATTTCAAAAGAAAATCCACAACAATCGAATCACCCACTGGGGTAGAAACTAATATAGGATCAGGAATATTTTCAGGACTCATTTCAAAATTCACAGCAACCAGAGGTGTAACATATGAAAAACTGGACCCAGTGTCTAACAAAACATAGACATCAAACTGAAGTATATGGAGCATACCAGTAACAACATCGGGAGAGTCCTCCTGCTCCTGGTGAGATGGCAAAGCATAGAACCTATTCTGGCATTGACCGCCAGCAGTGCTAGAAGAGGGGCCCTGAGCTGGGAATGGGCGAATCACCGGAGCTGGAGCACTAGCAGTCTGAGTCTGAGTCTGAGTCTGAGGGCGATTATCATGACGCCCTTGCCTGGCATATGGGCACTCCCTAAGTTTGTGACCCAAGTCACCACACCCAAAACAACCTTTCTTCTCACCCCAACACTCACCCGGGTGGGTCCTATCACACTTAGGAAATGGAGGATAACTTGGCTTACTACTAACACTGTACTGGGACCTGGCTGCATATGACCTGCTACCTTGCTCCTGCCCACCCCTAGGTACGGGAGCACTAGCTGATCATGGTGCTAGTGTAGATGAACGGTTCTGAAACTGTGGGCGATTCCCTCCCTAATATCTAGTCTAACCCTGTCCGTACTGCTCGGACCTAGCTCTTTTATTCCCTCTCATTCTATCTCTCTCCTTGATCTTGTCTGCTTCAATCTATTGGGCATGAGTCATCATCCTGGAAAGATTTATCTCACTGATTAACATAGCAGACCAGCACTCCTTAACAACATAGCTAGATACTCCTGTCATAAATTTACTCATACTGGCCCGATTATCAGCTACTAAGTCAGGATCATATTTCGCCAACTAATTGAACTTCAGACAATACTCTTTACCAGTCATAGAGTCCTGTCGCAAGTTCATGAACTCCTCAACCTTCGCCTCTCTCATCTCTAAATGGAAAAACTTATCCAAGAATGTATCCTGGAACTCCTGCCAAGACGTAGGGGTAGCACCTTTACCTCTACCCTTCCTCCAAGAAATGACCCAATCATAAGCAAGGTCTTTCAACCGATATGCTACCAACTCCATACTATGCTCCTCAGAGACATGCATCACCTCAGTAATCTTTTGCACCTCCTCCAAGTACAACTGTGGATCCTCATCTGGCTTGGACCCATAAAATTCCGGTGGATTCATCCGCATAAAGTCATAGATCCTCACAGCAGCTGAATCACCTCCCTGATGTTGTAGAGCCGGGGCCAGATTGGCCTGAACATTTGCAGTGACAACTTGGGCCAGCGCCTAAAAGGCTGCCCAAAATTCGGCATGGGACACATTTTTATTTAGTGGGTCAGCAGGCTGGGGTTGTTAACCATCATTATTTCTTCTATCTCAGTAAGAAGGCATATTCTAAAAGAGGAGAGCATAAATTAATAGCTGAAAGGAAACAACATAAGAACAATGGACTTCTAAAAGAAGAAATAATACTTTTTCCTGAAATGTCTCGTAGCCTCTTTCTCATAGATGTGGCGCGCTACACACCGTGATCAAGACTCTACTTAATGCGATTTCCAGACTCCCTAGGACTCCAATAACCTTAGGCTCTGATACCAAGTTTGTAACGCCCCAAAAATAGGTCCCGAAGCATCACACGGTGCCTCAGGCTACAAGTAGCCCCAACATAACCCTTTGAGTCATTTTCATACCATTCAACACTCATTGACAGGATTACGATAATCAAACATCAAGATATTCTCTATAATATCATAATTCAAGACAAAAGAGATGCGAAAAGTAACAAAATATGACCTCTCCACAAGACTAATCAATCTAACCATCTAGTCTGACAAGCCTCTTCTAAACTGTATAACACTGAGCCATTGGGACAGAACCCAACTGACCCTAACATCAGGGAATAAAATGATAACTTAAAATAAAAGAGTGAAATCTGAAATAACCAGTCCTCAAACCATGAGGACTCACCACTACAGAAAATGTAGACCAATATGCTCGGAGAATCATGTCAAGCCTAGGAATGAGCACCTGGACCTACATTATAGGGAAAATGCAGCCCACATATGAATACATGGGTCAGTACCATGGAATATGGATCGAGTATATAAGGGTGTATGCAAGATTTCATAGAAGTCCTATATCACAAATATTCATAGGAAAATATGCATGCTGTAATAAGAGACTCACATAGCTCGAAATAAAATCATCATAATCATCATAGAGTAAAACACATCAGTGAAAATATGTGAGTCATCATAGTAAATCACAATCACTTTCATAATCATTTTCAAGTCATCAAAACGAGTAGCTTTCATAACAATTCTCTTTAGGATATAGAAATATTCATCAAATTCTTCAGAAAATGATAAACTTTCTCAACTCACACTTTCAAACTATTACATTTTTCATCTCAATCAGAAGAATACACACACACACACTGGGAGTCTTTTACAACCAACATAAACCATGTAAGTTACGTGGAGTCCAACGCCCAACCCACATTGGGGAGAGCTGACCTATCCTTGCTATTGGAGTAGTACCTTAATATTTTGTTCACTAGTAATCACTATATCAATCAGCCTTAGGCTCACATCCTATGGGGGTACATAGTTCTAGAGAAGTACCAATCACAGCTATACCTCCCACTCCGTGCTAAATACTACTTCTGGACTGAGCTTAGATTATTTCAAAAGAAAATTCACAATAACGCAATTCAACAATTCATATCGAGAGCCATCATGCTACCCCTTTTTCAAAATAAATCAACATGTGGATTTCTTTTCTTATTAGAGTTCAAAAATAACTCTTTCAAGACCAAAAGGTCAAATCATTCAAATATCAAGGTGTGTATAACACATTATTTCACCAAAAATTATAATCTCAAAGAGGGTTTAAATTCCATATATCAACACTTGAGCAAAATATTTCAAGATTCATAATTTGTATAGCAAACAAGTATAACTCATATGAAAATCTGGAAATTCAACTTCAAAAATGATATTAGCATCAAAACTCAAGGAATTTATCTTTAAGACATCACAAAAATATCATAGTTTCTTGAACAAGAATATAGGATAATAGTTTCCATCTCAAATTCATAATTAAACAAGTAAAATTATGTATCTTCATAAAATAATACAAATTTTTGGGCACAAGAATGAAATGATGTTCTTGTTGAAAACCCCACATACCTTTATGGTAACGGATTCATTGAAAGATTGGACCCTCAATGTTGATTATGCAACCCTAGTTGTTTTTCTCCTTTAGTGCTCTTTGATGATGAACTTAGATTGATAATAGGGTTATGATGTGTTTAGATTCTATTAAATTCGTAAGGTTAAGTTTAGGGGTGTGTAAGGAGTTCCAAAAGACTTAATTGCCCTCAAAATAACTCAAACCGGAGTGTTTTTACTACCTAAAATACCAAGTGTGCGCCGCATTTCTTATCGCATATATTTACGTATGCGCCACATTATTTTTCGCACACATTTAAGTATGCGCCGCATTGCTTATCGCACACATTTAGGTATGCGCCGCATTGCTTATCGCACACATTTAGGTATGTGCCACATTGCTTATCGTACACATTTAGGTATGCACCGCATTGCTTATCGCACACCTATTCTAGTAGCCATGTGCGATTGGTTAGGCGACGCATTCTACTTTTCAAAGCTATAACTCCTTGCTCGGGCGTTGGATTTTGATGAAATTGGTATTATTGGAAAGATAATTCGATTATCTATGAGTTGGTGGGTTGAAATATGCAGAAATACCATATATTTATCAAGTTATGCTTATTCAAAGATGACCCTTGTGAATTCAAACACTAAAACTTAATGGATTTCGAAACTCTTAGCTTGTACTACCTTAAGTGACTCATATAACCACACTTAACACATCATAATCTCTCTTATAACTAGGTTACTCTTAGTAATTCATGTTCCTAAATATGGCTTACAGAATTGGGGGTTTCACATGTACGAACAATGGTTTTCTTTCTACCTTAGGAAAGTGCAGGGCATTACGAAACCCCAACTAATTTAAGCAAGCAATAGTGAAACCCATCATCGATAAACTAGAATCTACACAAATAATCACAATACACACTGAATTGTACTTTAGTTCAACATAATCCCAAGACAAGAAAATTTATCTACTCATAATGTTAAAGAGATGAGAAATACTAAAAGGTTCATTCAGAACATCTATGGCAATGGAAAATAAGAAGATTCTTCCATTCAACATCAATTTCACCAAACTCAAATTGGAAAATTCAATCACAAAAGTTTCCCTAATTACTAGGGTTATAAATTATACAAAATTCAATTTTTTAAGAAGTGTAAGATACCAAATGGGAAACACTTTTAGCATTATAAGGGATTTGGGGTAGGCTGGGTAAAATGACAGAATTGACTCTGGGCATAAACCTGCCATGCAACAATCGTTGTAGTTTGTCTACGATGGTGGCTATTATGAATGCCTTCAGATCCTCATAATCATAGTTGCTGACCAAAGTGGACTTTCCGCAATCGCGGCCCTTGGACCACAGTCATGGTAACTAAGCCTGATCAAGTGCAGGATCTTCCAGCTTGCACTTTCAGGATCTTCCAGCTTGCACTTTCATTCTTCTTACGGTTTCTTTTCAGAGAAAATCCACATCTTTCTTTCTCATCACCTATATGCCTGCAAAATCTGGAAATCAGTGCATTCAACTAACGAACTTGTCTCATTCATACCTTCAAATTATAGTAGTGTGCACTAATTTGGGATGTAAATGAGTGGTAAATTCACCACTCATCAACTCCCTAACTTAAGCCTTTGCTTTTCCTTAAGCAACATAACCTTTTTATTCAATGGGACAATGCAAATTCAATCCCATTTATGCACCCCAATGATCACAATAACTTCAAACCTGATTGCTACCACAAGTAACTCTTCAAACATGGGCAATACTATTCTCACGACACCCCTTATCATGAAATACAATTTCAAAGATGCAAAGGACTTTAAACAATAACAATGCGACAATCCCTAACACTCTATACGTGACTCTCTTTTGACGTCAACTCCACTATACTCCTTTTGCCTCATTTTTCGAAAGATGCCAATTTCACCTACCAGGATTTGTTCACATGCCTCCTCACAAGAAGGGAAATCCTCCACACATAAAAATATCAAATATGCAACAAGGGATTTAATTATGAAGCTTTGTCTCTCACAAAGCCTCTCGATGCTAATAAGTACCATAACATAGGCTTGCCCTTATTCTCAATCTCCACTATAATGAACACACTTAGTTGGAGATCTTTAAGGCTATTTTGAGCTTGTAACGTAGGTTCGGGGAAGGGTAGGATATCAATTAGGAACAAAGTGGCTATACCCTCCTTGAACATCTACATCACACTGTTCTATCCAACTTTTGACCATGGACCACTTCTTATATTTTCACACTTTACACATGCCTATTTTAGCTACCTTGATTTACCCAACTTTTTGAAAGAATCTTTAATTCACTCAATTCTTTTGCAATCTAAGCCTCATTCTTCTTTTCATCATTCTTTACTTTTTCCCTTTTTCATTTCTTATCTCATAGAAATCCACTTAAATTACCTTGGCCCAAGGTCATCTCTTCCAAACTTATCACCCTCAACTTAGGCATTTAGCCATAATTTTCATTTATTCTTATGTTCAAGAAGGGTAGGGTTCAAAAGAGGGAAAAATTTTGAATGGTTCAAGGCTTGTAATACGGTCACAAAAGAAAGGATTGAAGGCTAAAATTAGGTAACTAAGGGTACTATTCTATGCATGGGTAGGCTATTTAGGCTAAAGTGGGTTCCTAGGTTTATAAAGATGGCCTAGGATCATTTCACCAACCAAACATAATAAAAATTAGCTTTGAGAGACAAACGAGTCAAGTCCTAGATGGTAAAAGTATGCATGATATTTAGACAAATGTACTCACCATACATGGCATATAAACTCCTCAAAGCGCTTAATTTCACTTCCCACTAGAGAAAAAATAGAGTACTTATCAACTTCTAAAAGCTAAGAGCTTTGGAGTCACAAAAAGAGGTAAAGTATTGTTACAAATTTTTTACATCCACGTCCTTGGTTTTCAAAAATTTTTGGACAGAGGGGGTGTTTTCTTCGCATATGCACCACACACAATTTTCTATTCAAGGAACCAAACCAAGCCGCTGTCTAACATTTTGGATTCATGAGGGATAACCATAAGGCTACTCAAAATTCACCATAAGTATACGTGCGATCCCGAATCCAAAATGCCACAGGTACTTAGAATTCCCTTGTATTTGTATGTCTGATGCTATGGGTACTCAAACTTCCCCTGTATCCATGGCTCAAAACCAAATCATGATAATTTTCCCTTAAGAATGCCATCACTCAATCTATCATAGGGAAAGGCTCGTCCAATATCACCATAAACAAAATAAAGATAAAGTAAAAATATAATAATAAAACAAACAACTAATCCATGAAATATGTGCACCATCAGAGTGCCCAAATATTACAACCCCCAAAAAATATAAAAATCATCAAAAATAACATCAAAACATCCAAAAATATCTCAATAATACACGCCAAATGAAATGAATATGTAGACTGGAACCCCAACTAAAAAACTTGCAGTGTCCTTACTACATAAATAATAAAGCATAAAGAAAGATAAGAGGGCTAACTGAAATCACATCAAGAGCTACCTTGGCCTACGGACTCTGCATCATCTCCAGCATCATCAGAATTAAACAACTCAATTGAGGCCTCATCATCGCTCTCCACTCTGGAAGAAGGTAGTCTATCTCAGGGTTTTAGCACCTTTTATATGACCTTTACCCTCTTCCAAATCTTGCTAAAGCACTTATCCCTCTTCTTTTCCCTTTTCTTCGTCTTCTTATGTGAGTCCCAAAGCATTCTGTGATACTCTACCAAATATGAGTAGGCCCTCTCAAGCCTAGCAATAATGGATCCTTACATCTGATGATCATTCAAATACTTCTTATAATCAGATTGGGACACATATGAATGATGGGTGGTAGAGGGTTCTCTAAGACCCTGATCCAATCTTAACACAACCTCTCTAATATCCGTCAAGTCTATACTAATCTCTTCAAAGGTCCCGACAGTGGAAGCCTACAGGACTCAAGATTCTTACATGTGGACATACACAAGTCAATCTTCTATTATTAATTTTTCTTGGTGCATCCTCACCCTTAATTTTGAGAGAGTGAATGGGGGAGCCAAGGCTTACCTAAGTGTCTCCAGGGTACTCCACAACCCCGAGTTGCCTGCACAACTCAGTAATCAAAGAGGGGAAAACGAGATGCATACTATTGTGATTCTTGAAAAAAAAATTATTAGAGACCATAAGTCGACCAGCGTACAAAGAAATACCAGCTAGTATGCAAGCAACCATACGAGACCACAAATGTAAAACCACTATCATGCGGGTGCAAGGGAAGACATGGCTACAAATGATGGTGAAAAAAATTCAAGCCTCAATAGTGAAATAATTCATCAATATGTTCCTCTTGGTATCCACCCAGGGGACCTCCTTGATCGGACATAGCTTTTCCTCCAACCAACTCTCCGGTTAATACCCTTTAGACTCAAACTGATCCATGTCTGCATTCAAGAGACCATAAATGTCATTTATATCTTTAACTCCAAAGTACACCATCTTCTCTTGGATCCTGATGTATGGATTTGAGAAAGATACCACGCTAAGATTAATGTAGAATTTTCGTTCCCACTACTCATTTTCCCGACAAAGATCTAGGTAAAAATACCTCTATCTAGTGGCCACGAGTCTGTCATAAAATGCCAAAATATTTTCCCGCACCTTTTAAAAGCATATTCTCCTCTCCCAAAGAAGTTTTGTCTTTGGAAGATCATCATAGTATTGGTTGTGGCACTCAGGTGCCATGAACTAGATTTGATCATAATCACCCATGATGTAGACCTGGAAAATATAATAATAACACAAAATTATTTATCATTCATATTTTCATTCAAAAAATATGCTATGTTGTCTAATTAAACCCATGGGATGGTTACTCGGTGGCTTTTAGACAAGAAATGGTCCTGTAGAAATTTTGGCCTAGGCTGAAAATCAGCCTCAAATGTCACGATTGTTGGACATTAGGCCATGATCGTGGCACCAAAATCGCGATATAGAGACCGCGATCATGGTATTAGAAGTCAATTTGACAAAAATTTCATAATAATCAAAATGATTAATTTCAATTCTAATTTGTGTTCCAAACCAAAAATTTACATTAAGAACATTGAACAAGGTTTGTAGGTACTCGATCACACCCTAAGAATGTGAAACAACTAGCTATGAATTTGTTTGGGCATTTTATTGAGCACTTGGTATGCACACTATATTATATTCAAAATCAACAAAATTTGGGTACTCAAGACTGTCCCGAATATGTACACACCACTTTTAATAGCAAACCATGCCACACAAGCATAAACAATCAACAATTTAACAATTAAAAGCATAATATTAGGCCCTCCTTATTTCATCCATTCTGAGGCATACAAACGGGTAACTTAAATAAGAATTTAAGACATATACCAGAGTAAAGATGCAAGTAGGATGTTAAAATGCCTTTGGATGCAAAAAAAATATACAATTGTGAGGGTGCAATTTATGAGGAATTTGAAATAGGAGTGTGAGGGAAATGGGGCAATTGGATGGTCTTTTAACCAGGTTTGACTGTGATTTTGGTCCATGTTCCATAATCTACTATCGCGATCGCAGTGGCTCGGGTGCCATGATTGAGGTAACTAAGGTCATTTTTGGTCCTCTATTTTTGCTTATTTAGTGGATCGCATAGAAATTTCACACTTTCCTTTGTTCAGCCCCATTCAAACACCCATAGTTCCACAAATGCATGTATTAATCAACTCAAAATTAAAATCTATTCTACTAAATCAAAAAGAAAGGATACGAACCACTTTTGTGGTGTTTGTGGGTTGCCTCCCATAGAGAACCTTATTTATCGTTGTGGCATGGCATTATTTATCATCTTCAAGTTGGATCCTTAATGGACCCATCATTCATCCCTATGTCCTTAGCATCAAAGACAGTCACTACATTTAACTCCATGGGTTGTCTCTCCATTTTGCACACCCAAAAAGACGCTTAATCATCTTGGACCCTAAACTTTATTTCTCCTAACTCCGTGGTTACAATATCTCTTCCAATTGGCAGAAAAGGTTGACCAAAGATAATAGGGACGTATTGGTCAATTTCACAATCAAGCACCACAAAATTCATCTAAAAGATGAAGCGTTCCACCTTTAGTAGCACATCAAACAAAATCCCAAATGACCGGTCCGCCATCAAAAGCCGTTGTTGGAGTAGGAGTGTCCAACCTAAGTTTTTTATTGATTTCATAAGGAATGAGGATGATTCTTGCACCAAGGTAACACAAGGCTTTTTCAAACTTGTGTGTCCCTATGGTGTAAAGGATTGTAAAGGCCCTGGGATCCCCTTTTTTCTCCGCTATAGCGCTTGTCATGATAGTTCTACATCTATGAGTCATTTCTACGGTTTTGCCATCAATAAGACTCTTTTTTGACATCAACTTTTTCATAAGCTTAGCATATCACGGGATCTCTTGAATTTCCTCTAGCAACGGGATATTAATTGATAGATTGCTAAGTTAGCAAGCAATATTTTGAATTTAGCATTGTCCTCTTTCTTTTTGTGCTTTAGAAGGAATGGAGTGGGAATAGTTGTGGTAGGCATCGGATCACTTTGAACTTTATCATTCTATACTATATTTGGGTCTTTCTCTTCATCGTCCACTTTTTCATTTAACTCCGATTCTCTTTCACTCATTTCCTGAGACTTAGGAGCTTCTTCATTCTAATTATTCATATTCTTCTTCTTCACATTTGTTAGTTCTCCATTGGTCTATTTTTGATAATCCACCATAAGATAACCGAGGGTTTAAACACTTAGCCAATACTTGGGAATCATTTTTTGAATTCACAACAGTGTCACTAGAAAGACTTATTTTTTGTCTAAAATTAAGTCGGGCAGAGATTTGCCATATTTGAGTCTCCAATTGTTTAGTTAAATAAGAGTGGCACACAACCGTTTGGTTGATTTACAAGAAGTTGCCTTTCAATTTATGGACCATCTTGTCCATTCCCTCCAGTTTCACCAAGATTCTTGCCAAGACCTCTTTGATTTTGTATTTGTCGGGGTCCATGGGATTTGTATATTTGTTCTTTGACTGGTCATGAGGGGGCGCATATCGATCATACTCTTGGTATTTATCCCTCCAGTCATGGACATGATCATGATCCATATAACTATTATTCCCACATTGCCTTTGATAGGCCGGACAGGAACCCAACCCTTCCCCGGCCACGAATAGTTAGCCAAATACCGAATCTCTTCGTTAAGCGTCTTTGCCTCTACATCATCATAGGCCTTTAATGCGATGACATTCACTGTCTTTGTGGGTGAACCATCACATGTTTCGTTAGCAACTACGATTGTATCATTATTTTTGCCATGTTCTCTTCCCTTTACTCATCTTTTTTCCTTTGTTATTTATCAACATAAGAGGTCGTAGGAGACCCTCTAACAATCTCGGTGTCTCAGATATGCCATCCTCAATTTTTCTTAGTGACTTCCTCAAGTAAGTTTTTAGCCACATTTTAAGGACAACTTCACAAATGAGACCCCCACCGCATTATCCCTCACAGTTTTGTTTCGTTGAGCCAAGGCCCGGTAGAAAATTTGGAGAATCATTTTTCTGGGACCTAGTGGTTGAGACATTGCATGAGCTTCCCATTAAATCACGCAATTGTAGCATCTTAGATATTGGGAAGTATCGTTCTAGGAATGAAATGGTTAGTTCATCCCATTAAGTAATTAACCCAGCCAAAAGAGATCGAAGGTATAATACTGCCTCTCTCATTAAAAAAAATGGGAAGAGATACAACCTTAAAGACTCTTGGGAGATGTGTGCAATATCAAAGGGTGAACAAACTTCTACAAAGTTCTTCAAATGCAAATTGGATCCTTATGGGCTTTCCCCCCGAAGAGTCCCTTCATTTTAAGCATATGAAACATGATACTTGTAATATAAAATACCTCATTCCCCTTATTAGGTGGGACACAGATGGCACTCGCATATCCGACATCATGGAGTTGCTCCTCGTGATCAAGGGGACCATCAAAAGTCTTGGCATTACTGTTGTGGTCGCTTATAGAGTCTTCACCTACAAAAACAAAAACAACAAGAAAAGTAAATTAAAACCACCATGAGTATACCCAAAACTACAACCAACACTGTACAAGTGAAAACTAAGTCTCACTCCCCGGCAATGGCTCCATTTGATTAACTCTCACCTAGACCATAGTTTGGATATAGAACAATCGTTGTCAATGAAGCTTAACTCACATCGTGGTTGAATCCTCGAGGAGTGAGTCTAGTCCTCAAGACCTATAGGTGTTGATAGTTACTAAGTGTATGCCTGTAGTGCAAACAAAGTAAAATGTATAAATTTAAATGGGGGATTGGTTTTGGAAAGTGTTTTAAATTAAAGTCTATTTAAGTTATCAACTAAAAGCAACAATTGTGAGTGAAAATTAAATATGAAAAGGATCTTGGGATTATGTCTACCTAAGGGAAAGTTATGTATGGATACTTGACGAATGGGAGAAAATTCTAGTTATTAATGACATAGTAGGCTTGGTTGAAGGTTCTTGAGGCTATTTTGACAACAAAACCTCAAAATTATAGCCCATGGACTATTTCAGGTACCTCATGGGTGTGGCAATTAAACCCACCTAATACCTCAATTGGGTGACATGACCTGAAACTGGGCCTTGTCGCAAGCTCAAAGAGGATCAAAGATTGTCGTGTTAACTTAACTTAACCATCACATCGATCCACAAGCATCAGATGAACTCCGAACATATATCAAGATAGCGGGAATAAGACTAATAATCACAACTTAAGAATGTCTAATCTTTCAATTCATGTTAACATACTAAACAACATACCCAATTCCATAGTCATCCATAAGCTTCTACTAATCTGATGTCTATAACATGTTAGGCTATTCCCCTGACAATAGCCAAAAACCAAGTCTAATACAAGTCTATGACATAAGGAAAGAAGACCATGAAATTTGTGCCTTCTAGAGTATGAAATCTCACCACTTCAATATCAATAATCGAACCAACCGACCACCTGATCACTGCACAGGAAGAGAAGAAGAAGCTTTGGCTCCAGTGTCACGTAGGGACACAGCACCCGGAGATGGTTAGAAGTTGGAGAGCTAGCATGTAACTCAAGGGTAAGGATAAAATAGTGCCATTATCCAATACCAAGTCAAACCATCATTATCAATCACATTTATAAACTAAGACATGTTGATATGTATATAGGCAGATCAAGCATCAAAAATTAACAAGGCCATAATATGCATTTCAAAGCACTCAATCATGAACAATGAAGTAGAGGACTCTAACCTTCCACCTGCGTAGTTTATATCAAGTAAGAGAACTCTAAACCTAAGTCGTCTTATTATGCATGTGGACTTTATCTACAAGCCCTTTTCTAGACAAATGGACTTAAACCACAAGCTGTTTTGTTAGACAAGTGGACTTTAACGAATAGCCATCTTATCAAACAAGTGGACTATAACCACAAGACATTTTGTTACGCAAGTGGACTCTAAACACAAGCCATAATGTCCATTACTAGTCAACATTGTGACTCTAACCCTTTCTCCATGCATTCGCATCCACTCAATTCAACATTTAAGGACTTTAATCCACTTAGCCATTTCAAGCCATCAAAGCCACAATTCAACACCATACAATACTACAAGATCTTCATGAACTATTTATCAATAAATCACCTTAATAGGCCAATGCCTTAGTAACAACTACCATTTAATTCAAATTGTAGTCATCAATACCTTTATCAAATTATTCATTAGCATTCTCACTGCAAGCTTTAGTTCAAACATAATTCAATTTCTTTCTTAGGGACTCAAACCCACTTTTAACTAAACCAACTACCAAGGTTACCAATTAACTCATTTAAGGTCCAACAAGGCCTTTACAACGTCATTTACTATTCATTCCTACACATTAAGCCATTACCTTAGTTCAAATCACCATCAACATGTGACTAGTTAATTCTAGTAGACATTTTCACAAACATCTCGAGGGAACATACTTACCAAGACCAAAATCAAAGTTGAAATCATCAAACTTATGATTACTCATGGACCATTTGTTAAACCACAATCAACAAGCACCAACATATGCAAATCATCACCAAAAACAAGTGTAAGCACAGGTTTAAACAAGAGTAAATATCACCCATCACTATACAACAAATCCCACAAAATTTGTTTCAAAAACCACCATGAATGATTCATAAACATTGTTTAATAAAATTATATTTGAGAAATAATAATAAGGGAAGAGTTGCATGCCTTATACAAGATGATTCACGAAAGATTCTTTACACATTAGCCTTTAGATGAACACTCTTGAAACCCTAGCCTCCAATTTTACTGAAGAAGTTTTTGAGAGTGTTTTGGAATGTTTATGAAATTGTATATATGAAGAATGAAGGGCCAAATAAGGTTATAAGTCATGGAGTATAAGGGTTTAGGGGTGGGAAATGTCTAAAATGCCGTCAACTTAAAAGTTAAGAGTTGCACTCAGGAGGGTACGAGTTCCACCCCTAAATCGTACCCTAGGGTACGAGTGGTACCCTAACTCGTACCCTAGGCTTCACCCCGGACCCCTACACTTTTCAACATACAACCATGCTAAGTTAACTCGTACCTTAGGGTACGAATGGTACCCTAAATCATACCTTGAGCTATACCTTGGACAGATTCAACTAGGATAAGAATATGGCATCATACGACTAGGCAACATAAGACCCGTACCCTAATATACGACTTGGGAGAGGCTAAACCGTACCTTCGACAGAATGTAACCCCAACTATATTTCCTAACATACGAGTGAGAGAAACTTAAGTTGTATCTCAGGGTATGACTAGTACCCTTGAGACGTACCTTGCCTAGAAACTTCAGCAAAGGGATTTTCTCCAAGGGTCCAAAGACTAAGTGTTTCAATTCTCCACCACTTGGATTATTCGTCCTCGAATGACGGACAAGGAAAGTACAAGCACATGTTAACACATTATTACATATCATCCTAACCTTTAACCAAGTTAGATAACAAAGACATACAATAAGGATAAGACACAAGCCATGATCATTATGACTCAACCATTCATTAAATTGACTTTGGGACTCGAAGCCACACTCTATCAAAATACTTTCTCAATTAAAAGTTTAGGGACTTGAACCCATGACCTATCAAACACAGAAATAAAGTTAAGAAGCTTCATACATACCTCAAGCATGAGTTTCAGAATGGATAATAAATACAGATAATTAGACTTATGTCCTTTTCCGCCTTCTAAGTATCTTCCTCGGACTTTTTATTCCTGCATAGAACCTTCAGCGAATCCACTTCTTTCATCCGCAACCAGTGAACTTACCGATCCAAGATCCTCATTCGGACCTCCTCATAGGAAAAAGAGTCTAACATACTAACATCCTCTAAGTGAATAACCAATGAAGGATCACCTATACATTTCTGCAATATGGAATCATGGAATACCGGATGGATGGAGCTCAAACTAGAGTGCAACTCCAATTCATAAGCAACATTACAATCCCTCTTCAAAATCAAATATGGACCAACATACTTGGGGATCAACTTCCCCTTCTTACAAAACCGCATTACTCCCTTCATGGGGGATACCTTTAAGAATACCCAATCGCCAACATAAAACTCCAAATCCCTACGCCTTACATACGCATAGGAATTTTGGCGACTTTGACCAGCTTTCAACATATCACAAATCACCTTCACCTTTTCCAAGGCTTGGTGAAAAAATTAAGGACAAATAACATACCCTCAAGAACCTCATACGACCCTATAGGAGATCGATATCTTCTTCCATAAAACTCCTCAAAAGGAGCCATATCAATGCTAGAGTGGAAAATATTATTATAAGCAGACTCAGTCAAAGGCAAATGGTCATACCAACTACCACCATAATCAATCACACAAGTATGCAACATATCTTCCAATGTTTGGATAGTCCTCTCTGCTTATCCATCCATCTGCAGGGGGAATGCGATACTAAGGCACACCTTAGTTCCAAAATGTTTTTGAAACGACTTCAAAAAATATGATGAGAATAGAGTACCACAATCCAAAATGATAGAAATCGGAGCACCATGCAACTTAACAATATCTGCAAGATATAACTTAGCATAATCCTCCACTGAATAACCAGTCCTCACCGACAAAAACTGAGGGGACTTGGTCATTATATCCACAATGACGCAAATAGAATTACATTGATTCAGGGACTAAGAAAGATCAGTAACAAAATCCATAGTAATAACTTTCCTCTTTCATTCAGGAAACTCTAAATCTTGATATAAACCACCGGGTCTCAAGTTCTCAACTTTCACCTATTGACACACCATACACTTAGCCATAGAGCTAGCCAAATCTCACTAAATATTAATCCACCAATAAAACCCCCTAAGATCATGATGCATCTTTTTAGAATTGGGATGAATACCATACCGAGACCCATAAGCCTCGGCCATAATCCTTTCCTTCAATCCATCGACATCAGGAACACATAGTCTACCTTGGTACCTCAAGATACCATTACCACCAATCACAAAATTAATAACCTCTTATTGACCCACATTACTCTTAATATTCATCAAATCAGGATCCAATATTTTCTTCTCCTTTATCTCTAAAACAAGAGATGACTGTGATATCGGATGCACAAACACGCACACCACCATTCTCAAAATATGTGAGATGAACTCTAAAATTAGCCAAACAATGAATGTTATTCACCAACTCCTGCTTATCTTTATCCATATATGTGAAACTCCCCTTGGATAACCTACTAAGAGCATTAACAACTACGCTATCTTTACCTAGATGGTAATGGAGGTTCATATCGTAGTCCTTTAGAAACTCAAACTATTTTCTTTGCCTGAGATTCAACTCTTTTTGAGTGAACACAATGGTATCCTCTTATGATCAGAAAAATGTCAACGTGAGCCTCATAGAGATAGTAAGACCAAATCTTCAATGCAAAAATCATGACAAATAACTCCAAATCATTAGTAGAGTAGTTCTTCTCATGAACTTTCAATTGCCTGGAATCATAGGCTACCACCCTACCATGTTGCATCGACACATAACCAAGACCAATACTAGAATCATCATAATACACTACAAAACCATCATTACCCTCGGGCAAGGTCAAAATTTGAGCCAAAGTAAATTTATCTTTAAACTTCTCAAAACTACCCTCACACGCATCCGACCACAAGAACTTGACCTTTTTCTACATCAACTTAGTTAATGGAGCATCTATTGTCAAAAACTTTCCACAAATCTCTTATAGTAATCGGCTAGACCTAAGAAGCTCTAAATATCGATTAGAGTCACAGGTCTAGGCCACTTCATAACTGCCGTAACCTTTCGTGGATTCATTATGATCTCTTCACTAGAGATAACATGACCAAGTAAAGTCACAAACTTCAATTAAAACTCACTCTTTGAGAACTCGGCATATAAATGATGATCCTTCAAGGTTTGCAACAAATCACAGAGGTGATCGACATGATCTCCCTCATTCTTAGAATAGACCAAGATGTCATCAATGAAGACAATGACAAACAGATCCAAGAATGGATAGAAGAACCTATTCATCAAATCCATGAATACCGTTGGGGCATTGGTCAACCCAAAAGATATGACTAGGAACTCATAGTGACTATACTAGGTCTGAAATGCAGTCTTAGGGATGTTCACTTCCCTAATATTAAGATGATGATAACCCAACCTAAGATCAATCTTAGAGAAATACTTTGCACCTTGAAGCTTATCAAATAATTCATCGATCCGCGGAAGAGGATATTTATTCTTTATGGTAACCTTGTTCAACTGACAATAATTAATGCACATCCGAAGTGAACCATCCTTCTTATGCACAAATAACACAGGAGCAACCCAAGGAGACACACTAGGACGGATGAAACCTTTATCTAAGAGATACCTCAATTGATCCTTAAGCTTTTTCAACTCCACCGGAGCCATTCTATAAGGAGGGATAGAAATCAAATGAGTGTACGGAACAAGATCAATCCCAAAATCAATTTCCCTATTGGGAAAAATACAAGGAAGGTCATCGGGAAAGACCTCAGGGAAGTTATTAACCATGGGAACAGATTCTAGAGAATGACCTTCCGAGTTAGAATCTTTAACTCGGACCAAATAATACAAACACAGTTTAGAAATCAACTTTTGGGCACTAAGATATGAGATGAACCTCCCCTTAGGCACTAAACAACCCCCTTCCAATACAATGACTGACTCATTAGGGAATTTAAATGTGACCTTACGCGTTCGACAATCTAAGGAAGCATAGCATGAATACAAACAATCGATCCGTAGATTAACATAAAAATTGACCATGTCCAACTCTATCAAGTCTACCAGAGTTTTTTCACTACCAATAGCTACAACATCCCCCTATAGACTCTTTTGACAACCACAGAATCTCCTACAGGGGTAGAAATAGAAAAGAGAACAGACAGATACTTAGGACCAAAACCAAAATGCATACCATAAATGAAGTCATATAAGAGAGAGTGGACCCTGGATCAATCAAAAAATACACATCATGGGAGAAAAGTCTCAATATACCCATAACAACATCTGGAGATTCCTCAAACTCCTAGCGACTAGCAAGTGCATATAAGCAATCCCGGCCAGTGTCGGTACCAAAACCAAAAGTAGAAGCAGCATCTTTCAATGCAGGAGCAGGGGAAGTAGAAATAAGGGCCATGTTGGATGAAGAAGCCACTTGAGAGGGGTACTCTCACTATATATACCCAATCTGACGGCATATAAAATATCTGTTCATCCCCTTCTCTTACTAGACATAATGATACTAACCGCAAAATTTATAAAAAGGGTAGAATAGAGCCAATTGAGCCCCACTAGTCTAAGAATAGGCACCCTATTCCTGGAACCCACTATTAAACTAAGAACGATGATCACCCGATAATTTCGGGTAAGGAGCACTAGCCGAGGATAAAGAACTAGAACTCTCCTAGTTCTTTCTTTGCCATTTACCACCATCTCTACCACTTTGCTCAGAAGGCCTAAATTTTTCCCCTTGTCTTTTGCTAAACTCAACGTATTTGTTTTTATCTTCTTCCATTTATTGCATGTCCACAACCAATCTAGAGATATCCATATCTTTGATAGACAAAGCTTTTTTACTCTCTAGGACCAACTCACAAGACAATCAAACTTCCTCACACGAGCCCTCATATCTAGCACCATCTCTGAAGCATACCTAGATAGCTGGTGAAACGTCATGGCATACTTCTTCACTGACATTATTCCTTGCTTTAGATTAACAAAATCCTCCATTTTTACTTCCCTCGACTCTAGAGAAAAGAAGCGGTCCAAAAAAGCATTAGTGAAATACTCCACAAAGATGACTAATCAACATTACCCCTTGTCCATTCCTACTCCTCGTACCATTGGTATGCCACGTCCTTCAACTGATAGGATGCAAACTCTACCCCTTCCATAGTATTGGTATGCATAACTCTAAAAAGCATTTCCATCTCATCGAGAAAACCTTAGGGATATTCCTCTACCTTAATGCTGGTAAAGGTACAAAGACTAAGCCTTATAAACTATCCAACAATTATGGCCTTAGAAGATAGAGTAGAAGATGCACCACACTAAGCCTGATGAGATACCAACTGTGCAATCATATGAATCGCCTGTCAAAACTTAAGATTTGACATGTCAACCGGGGGAATCGGAGGAGGACTAAAGAGAACCGACGAAACTCTCAGACCATCAGGTACTAGACCCCTAAACCAAGTACGGACTCTATATATAGAGCGAGTCTAATCAACATCATCCCTAGTAAGGACAAAAAGATATGCAGGAAATTCAGATCTTCTTTAAGGCATGATCGAATAGATGAGCAAATAAAAATCAGAAGGATCCAAGACCTTAAACTCTATAGCTCGAAATAAGACAACAAGAAAGTGAAACATTCTTAAATGCCTTGTAGCCTCTCTCTTATAAGGCATGCTACATACCTATAAAACACTCCCTACTTGGCAAGGCTTTATGGACAACAAACTGACCATGAACCTAGGCTCTGATTCAAACTTGACAAGACTCAAAATTGGGCCTTGTCGTATGGACATCGCAAGCCCAACAAGAATTAGAGATTCCCCTATTAACCCAACCTAACCATCACATCAATCCACAAGTGTCAAATGAACTCCGAACATATAATAAGATAGTGGAAACAAGACTAATAAAGATAACTTAAGAATGTCTAATCCTTCCATTCATGTCAACATACTAAACAACATACCCAAATCCACAGTCATCCACAAGCCTCTACCAATTCGATGTCTATAATATATTGGGACATGCCCCCAAAAATAGCGAAAAACCAAGTCTAATACAAGTATATGACATAAGGTAAGAAGACCTTAAAATATGTGCCTATTAGTGTGTGGAAGCTAACCGATTCAATGTCAATGCTTGAACCACCCAAACACCTGATCACTGTGTAGAAAGAGAAGAAGAAGGTTTGGCCCCTGTGTCCCGTGGGGATGTATCGTTCGAAGATGGTTAACGGTTGGAGCGCTAGCATATAACTCAAGGGTAAAGATAAAATAGTTCTATTATTTAATACGAAGTCAAACTATCATAACAAATAACATTTATACATATAGACATATAGATATGTATATAGGTGCATCAAGCATCAAAAATTTAACAAGGACATAGTATGCATTTTAAAGTACTCAATCATGAACCATGAAGTGGAGGACTCTAAACTTCCACCCATATAGGGTATATAAAAAAGAGGACTTTAACCCTAAGCTATCTTATTATGCAAGTGGACTTTATCCACAAGCCTTTTGCTAGACAAGTGGACTCTAATCACATACCATTTTGATCGACAAGTGGACTCTAACCACTAGCCATCTTATCAAACAAGTGGACTCTAACCTCAAGCCAACTAATTATGCAAGTGGGCTCTAACCACAAGCCATCGTGTCCATTACTAGTTGACATTAGGAATCTTAACGCTTTTTCCATGCATTCACATTTACTAAATTCATTGTTTAAGGACTTTAACCTAGTTAGCCACTTTAATCCATCAAGGCCACAATTCAATACCATACATAACCACAAGATCTTGCCTTAATAGGACAATACCTTAGTTACAACTACTATTTAAGTATAATTATGGTCATCAAGACCTTTATCAAGCCATTCATTAGCATTCTTACATCAAGCTTTAGTTCAAACACAATTCAATTTCATGCTTACGAACTCAAATCCCTTATTACCCAAACCAACCACCAAGGTTACCAATTAACTCATTAAAGGTACAAAAAGTCCTGTAAAAGGTCATTTACCAATTATTCTTACACATCAAGCCATTACCTTAGTTCAAATCACCATCAACATATGACTAGTTATTTCTAGTAGACATTCTCCCAAACACCTTGAAGGCCCATCCTTACCAAGACCTAAATCAAAGTTGAAATCATCAAAATTAGGGTTCCTTATTACCCATTTGTTAAACCACAATCAATAAGCACCCACATGTGCAAACCATCACCAAAAAAGGTAAAAATACTAGTTTAAATAAGAGTAAACGCCACTCATCACTATACATCAAAGCCCTCAATATTTATTCCAAAACCCAACATTAATGATTCATAAAAATTGTTTAAATGAAATGATATTTGAGAAATAATAATAAGGAAAGAGTCACATGCCTCATACAAGATGATTCACAAAAGATTCTTGACCTCCTTAGCCTTTAGATGAACACTCTTGAACCCCTAGCCTTCAATCTTGTTGAAGAAGTTTTTGAGAGAATTTTGGAATGCTTTTCAACTTGTATATGTGAAGAATGAAGGGGAAAATAAGGTTATAAGTCATGGGTTATAAGGTTGAGGGGTGGGAAATATCTAAAATGTCCTCATCTTAAAAGTTAAAAGTTCCACCCAGAAAGGTACGAGTTCCACACCTAAGTCATACCTCAGGGAACGAGTGGTTCCCTAACTCGTACCTTAAATCTTATCTTGGACAAATTCAACTAGGCTAAGCATATGGCATCATACAACTGGATAACATAAGACCTGTACCCTAACATACGACTTGGGAGAGGCTAAACAGTACTTTTGGAGATAATGTAACCCCCACTACACTACCTAACATACGAATGAGAGGACCCCGAGTCGTATCCCAAGGTACAACTAGTACCTTTGAGTCGTAACTTGCCCAGAAATTTCAACTAAGGGAATTTTTCTTAGGGTCCAAAGCCTAGGTGTTTCACTGGGCATCCTAATTTCTAGGAAGATTTCCAATACATAGCTACCTTTCTACTCACCCTTATTTCTAATATAGTAAAAAGAGAACAAACTATATCTAATATTGTCTATTATTGCCTTGTCACCCATATCCCTCTTTCAAGAATAATATAAAGTTCCAAAAGTTCACCCATACCCTTAGTTCAAGGATGATGTGATCTTTCAAGAACTTGGGGTTTTCACCCGCAAATCCATCTTTGGCATTTGTGGTTTTCACTCACAAACCCCAACTAATTTTACCATGCAATAGCGAAACCCTCCATCAATAAACTAGAATCTACACAAATATATCACAACACACACTTAATTATACTTACTTCAACATAATCCTAAGACAATAAAATTTAGATACTCATAAAGTTAAAGAGAAGAGATATATCAAAAGGTTCATTCAAAACATCAAAGGAATTGGAAAATAAGAAGATTCTTCAATTCAACTAGAATTTCACCAAACTCAAATTGGAAAACTCAAACACAAAAGTTTCCCCAATTAGTCGGGTTACAAATTATAAAAAATTCAATTGTTCAAAAATTTCTAGATACCAAATAGGAAAGGGTTTTAGCATTATAAGGGATTTGGGGTCAATTGGGTAAAATGATTGAATTTCCCCTGGGTATGAACTGCCCAAACTATGATCGCTTTATCTTGTATGCGTTTATGGATATCGTGAATGCCAAAGATCATGGTTTTTGACCATATTGTACTGGTCACAATCCTGGACCTCAGACCGTGATCGCGGTAACTGAGCCTTATCACATATAGGGTCTTCTAGCTTGCACTTTTCTTCTCCTTTTGGTTCCTTTTCTGCTAAAATTAACATCTTTCTTTCTCATCACCTATATGCCTAGAAAATATGAAAATTATTTCATTCAACTAATGAACTTTTACCAGTCATACCTTAAATTATAGTAGTGTGCATGAATATTGGATGTAAATGAGAGGTAAATTCACCACTCATCATTCCTATGGGTAGGGATATGGATTTTTCTTTTAATTTGGAGAAAGGAGCTAAGGCCAGTTCCATTCTTCATTGTAGGATGGCCCCAACTGAGTTAAAGAAATCGAAGAAGAAATTATAAGATTTGTCAAGCAATGGTTTTATTAGAATGATTGTCTCTCCTTAGGGTTCTCTTATCTTCTGTATGAAAAAGGTAGATGGATCCATTTGTATGTACATTTATTATCGATAATTGAAAAAAGTAACTATTAAGAACAGGTATCCTTTTTCTCGTATCAATGATTTTCTTGATCAGCTATATGGTGCCTTGGGGTTTTTTAAGATTTGGCTATCATCATTTGAGGATTAGAGTTTGGATATTCTAAAGACAACATTTCAACCGCGGCATAACCACTATAAGGTTTTGGTTATGTCTTTTGGGCTGGCTAACACCTTGACAGAATTTGAAAGGATGATGAATAGAGTGTTTCATCCTTATCTTGATTTTTTTATGATTGTGTACATCAACAATATCTTGGTTTTTTCTAATAATAAGGTAGATCATGTAAGCATTAAGGGTTATACTTTAGAAATTGAGAGATGAATAATTGTATGCCAAGTTCTCGAAGTGCGAGTTTAGATTAGATAATATTTTTTTCTTGTCTTAGGTAGTGACAAAAGATGGTATAATCCTGATGTGTCATGGACTTATGACACATTCAACGTTTGAACAATGGAAATTTCTAGTTTAAAGGCATATTTTTGTAGGTATCATGCGTGTTTATGGTATTTGCAGATCAAATAGGTCTAGAGTAGTGAATGGCAAAATTTTGGTCTTAGATACATCAAACGAGCTTACAAATGTGGTTGGATCTGACAATGCTCGTACATTGTTATTGTGCGAAGAACCTGAGAAGTTAAAATATGAAGGACAATAGACAAGAGATACCTCGACTGTACCATGATACTACAAGTTCATACTGAAGATCATAGAAGGGTGACATGCCCCGACCAGGGGCCTTGTTGTAATGGGTATTCCAAGTACAACTAGGACCCGGGACCACCCTCAATACCTAACCCAAATTCCAGCACATGCCCTTAGTCGGATGAATTCTGAACATATAAAAAAATAGCGTATAAATAGCTAAATCCAAAATCTGGGATAGGTCTATAACTATGACCAACCCAAATGAGTCCAACCATCTCGAATCAACTGATAACCATAACCAAATAGTAAACCAAAAATAGAACAAGAACCAAACAGAGTTTTATTAAATAACATTAAAGGATGAATAATGAGAAATTTTCTCCAATGATATCAGACCCAATACCAATGCCAATACTAATGCTGACACTAATACCGATCCCGCCTATGCCAACCCATATTAGTTCCACAAAAGCCCCTAACCAAATAAAAAACCAATATTTGGTTGGGACATACCCCTAACCATAGGCAAAATCAATATCCATAAATAAACTAAAGTAAATCAAAATGTCCATAACATGAAACGGAGCCTTCCAGAAAGAGGGAAGTTCACCACTTCAATCCAAAAGCTAATCCCAAAATTCAATACACAACACAAACGTCCAGCAGATGCCTTGAGTTGGATAAATTCTGACCATACAATAAGATAGCATATAACTATTCAAATCCAGACTATAGGATGTTTCTATAACCATGACTCACTCAAACGAGTCCAACTGTCCCAAATCAACTGATAGCTATAAATAAATCGTAAACCAAATCCAGAATAATAGCCAAACCAAGTTCTATTACATAACATAAAAGGATAGAATAGTGAGAAATTTTGAGCAATGGTATTAGCCCCAATACCAATGCCAATACTATGCTGGACAACAATACCGATCCTATTCATTCCAACCCATAGTAGTTCCACAAAAGCCTCTAACCAAAAGAAAACCAATATCTGGTTGGGACATGCCCCTAACCATATCCAAAACCAATATCCATAAATAAACCAAAGTATGTGAAAATATATATATCATAAAATAAAACCTTCGATAAAGATGAAAGCTCACCATTTCAATCCAAAAATTGATCTCAAAATCTGATCACAATGCAGGGGAAGTAGAATGATTGGTTCCTGTATCATGTCGAGATAATACCGCCCAAAGATGGGTTAGTGGGTGAACGCTGGCATGAACTTAGGAAAAAGATAAAATAATCTCATTTAGTAAAACCAATTAAACCAACCATATGCATACGAGGTTACAAAATTACTTGGGGGAAACCATGTACCCCGTAAAGAGTTCAATTAACCATAAAAATGACCACCAAACCATTCTTTTTAACCATTCCAAACAAGTTAAACCATTTATACCTTTTAGGATTCTATTACCAAACCATACCATACAATAGTTCTATTAAAAGGTCCAATAACATAGTAAAAATATTCTCATAGGCATTTTTTAAACATATTGGAGGCATAGTGTTTCCAGCATGAAACTCAAATACCAATTAACCATTCTCATGCAACCAAGTATCCAAACCACCATTAAAACATGTAAATACATAATTAAATCATGGAAAACCCATAACCAAACCATTATAGCCAAAACCCCCCATATTTATTTGAAAACCCAAAACAACATAACAATTAAGATATGAAAATAATTTATAAAATATGCCTTTAGTTAAAAGTAACATAAAGTGAAGGAGTACATGCTGTAAATTAGGTAGATAATGGAGAGAAATTGCCAACATAAGTTCCAAATTAATCCTGAGACCCTATCTTCTTTATCCCAAGAACTTTAGAGAGGATTAGATTATTTTGTAAGTGTTAATAAATATAACAATAGGGAAAATAACCTCTCCAGTGTGTTAAAATTTATAGGGCCTTATTAGGTTAAATGGGAAAATGTCCAGATTGCCCTCACTTAAACTTCATAAAATTCTTGTTAGGGGGGATCGACTAACCATACCAGTCATACCCTCGAATATGAGTAGTACCCACCACTTGTACCCTAGGCCTCCTTCTTGGTCCCAATATTGTCAAAGATATGACTTATCTAAACCAAGTCATACCCAAGGCATACGATGCACACCTTTGACCTGTATCCCTGAAAGAATAGTATCACAAAAGGTTTGAACAATGTCCAGCATACGAGTCCATGGTACGACTCATACCCTGGATTATGGCTTATAGTGATCCACTCGTACTCAAATCCAAATTAGGCTACCAAGTCTAAGATTAAGTGAAGGAAAACCTAAACCAACTTACTTGTTTCCAACTATATGACTCATACCAACCCAAATAGTACCCATTCTAGAACCCAATCCAATCCACCAACCAACACTTGTCTGCATATGATCAAGGCATACCACATATACGTATTATACAATTAGTACCCACCGATCATATTTTGTTTAGAACCTAGAAATCTAGGAAATTTTCTAAGGGTCCCAAACCTAGGGTATTTCAAAGGTTATTTCAAAATTTTAAAATCAAAGATAGAACCTAAGAGAGAATGTCACGAGCATAGAAGGAAAAGAAGAACTTATACTGTGAGTCATCCTAATAGAGATTTCAGATATGGAAAAATTCAAGTGTCAATTTATAAGCATATAGGATGATCGTGGTATCTCCTAATAGGTCTTTTGTATTATTTTACATTCTCTTAGTACTTTTGAGGCATATTAATGTTTTTTGAAATATAAACATTGAATTTTAGGGTTTTAATTTAATGTGAGATTTGTGTTTTTTATCTTCTTCTTTGTATGTTCATAATTATAACTTTTATTTTGAATTACTATTATAAGATTACAATTATGAGAATCTAATCACCATTTAGGGTTTAAAGTATGACATGATACCTAAAATAAGGTTATGCATGTAGTGTGATTCTCTTTGGTATGATTAATTTTTTATAGTGGCTAGTATTAGAACTCAACTTATCCTTACTCGCAGCAAAAAAAGGTGTAATATATAGGAAAAGAGAATTAAAAACAAGACTTAGAGCTATCAACCTTTATTTTATTAACTTGAGCTGGTAAATAGGATGGTTAATATAGGATCAACGATAGGGTTTAGTAATCCAAAACTCATGAGATGTTAATTCATGCTTAGGGATAGTCATTTAACAGGGTCTTACTGTCATTTAGATGAACATTACATATAAATTTTCAATACTATGCAACATGAGAGAGAATTAGTGTGAAGAACCTATGAATTTATAAGGTTATGGGGAACACAGTAGTGCCTCTCTCACACTAATTATAAATTAAACAAAACAACTAAATTATTACTAATTGAAGTTCTCAAATCCCCTAATTATTGAAAATTGTTTACCAATTATTTAAATAGATATAGAGAGAGAGAGAGACATTCCAACCTATTACTCGTAGGATTGATCCCAACCTAGTTGAGTTCTATATTTGACCAGTGACTACTTTATACTTTTGTAGAAACTATAATTTGGGCGACATAAAATATTGGAGCCATTGTCGAGAATATAACTATGGAGTTGATTGATTGTGTTTTTCTGGTTTGTTGGTTTTGTTTCATTATTTTACCTTTTCTATTATTTCTAGGGCACACACTAATACATGCCCAATACTAGAAGTCAAGACAATCTCCTGATTCTACTTGATTCAAAAATTTAGAGAACTCTAAGAGCTAAATAACAATAATGAACAAAAGTATTAATAATCAAGGAGTTTATCACAAAGAAGTAGTAGATGGGGGTGTTTTGAATTAGCCAAGACATCTTCATAGGATTCAAGAAACAATGGAATAAACCACTAGTCTTTTGGCTGTAGAATAGAATGCTAGAAAAGACGTTGCCAAACAGGAAACATGTAAAGAAAAGGCTAGACAGGCAGAAGCAATGCACTTGACCACACTTGTGAAGAAAACCAGTTAGAGATAGAATAAAGGGAAACAACCTCCTCAAACCTATGTTTCTCAGTTTGATGATGTAGTGAATGATCTAAACTTTAGTGAGGCAACTAATATGGGTGTTATTATTCCACCATCATTTCCACCAGGCACTAAGTCTGACATCGTCAATGCTATGATCCAGTTGTTGAACTTGAACAAAGTGTTCATGAGCCTTTCTACTGCTAATGTGAATCGTCATTTGATGAAATATATAGGGATTTGCACTTCTTAAAATCTACCTTGTATGAGTTAGAATATTATTATATTATGGTTTTCTCCTTTCTCTCTGACTGAATAATCCACTCTATAGTTAACCAAACTACCAAAAGTATTTATCATAACTTTTCAAGATCTAAAGAAAGTATTTGGAGTAGTTTTTCCCACCTTCAAGAATGTTGTAGTTGAAAAATAAGATTTGTATCTTCAGGGAGCTATATTCAAAAGCATTGCATATACTTGATTAAGGTTTAAGAAAAAGATATAGAATATCCTGAATCATATAATACAAGGCCAAACTTTTCATTAAATCTTCTATAGAGATCTAATGTGAACAATGACTGTAGAAGACATTATAATGAGATGATCAATTGTGAGCTCAACTTGGGATTAGGCTTATAATATTTTAGATAGGATCTCTAACCCAAATGACGGTGGTAAGCCTTAGAGAAAGATATGCCAGTAGGAACTTGCATGATATAAGCATTCGCAGGACAATGAATGGTTTATGATTTTGTCACTTAAGAGTTAGAATAATTAAGGACTGAGTTTAACTAGTTCAAAAAATAATTTATAGTAATAGGGGTAGAAATGGTGAATATGCTGGGTTCACAAGGCAAGGCATCTAGACACAAGGACTCTAATTTTGAGAAGGAGGCTAAGTATTTGGATGATCAGGTGGTGTGTTTTTAAGAAAAATCAGAGGGTCTAACAAAGATAATTGGTGCTCTGATCAAGGGAACTAAGGTCGAAACTAGTAAAAAGATAGTAACTAAAACATGTTAGAGAGGTAGGAGTCATGATAATTAGAAGATAAAATATGATTATAAAGACAGAAGTGGCCTATATGTCCCACCAGGGAATCATGATACTTATTTGAGTAATTCAAGTATGGAAGACATGCTTGCAAAAATAGTGAAAGGGATAGAAAAGAATGAAAATTGTCTCAAGGATCTTAAAGAAGATATTTTGGGAATAATTCAAAAAATTTAATCCAATGCTATTGTTATTAAGTAGCCAATTTTGTCAGATTTAAACTGTGATACGTCAACATTAGCAGGGTACACTTCCAAGCAACATTGTCTAAAATCTAGAAAAATGATGGTTATTACTTGGAAATCACTACTAGGAGTGGTAAGATGATGGTTGATCCACCAATGCTTGCAGTTTTTTAGATGATGCGAAGCCAGTGAATGTCAGTGATGAGAAGGTAGCCAAATATGAAAATTTAGTTGATGAGTTGCTTGTGGTTGAGAAACCTCTAGTTGCTGAAATGGAGGCTAGAACTAAGAAGGGGAAGGAGAAGAAGGTCCCACAAGTATCGACCATCATTTAACAACCCCCTCCTCTATTTCTAAAAAGAATAAAGAAGAATTATGAAGAGGAAAAGTATCATAAGTTCACCTATATGCTGAAAAAAGTATCAGTGAACATCCCTCTAGTTGACACACTTGAGCAAATACCGGGTTATGTAAGGTTTATGAAGGATTATGTTATGAAGAAGAGGGTCATTAGTTTTTAGCCACTGGTGATGTGAACTATTGTAGAGATATTGTTTCTCGATCGTTAGTTGAGAAGAAGAAATACCCTAGAGCTTTCCCTATTCCATATTCCACTAGGTCTTTAAATTTTGCTAAGTCATTGTGTGATTTGGGTTATAGCATTAATTTGATGCCTCTAGCAGTGTATAAATTATTTGGGTTGGGATCGCCTAAACTAACTTTGATGAGATATCTTATGGTGGATTACACTATGAAGAAGCCCGTTGGGATCTAATGTGATATTTTGGTAAGGGTTGCACCTTATAGTTTTTAAGCTAATTTTCCATCCTTACTTATGAGGTGTACTTTGAGGTGCTCATTATTTTGTGGAGACCATTCCTTGTGATCGAACATGCATTGGTTGATATAGAAACTGGACAGATAAAGTTTTTGTTGAATTAAGAATATGTGGCTTTTAATGTTTGCCAATCTATGAAGCAACCAAAGGATATGTTCCTTTTGAATAGAGACTCAAAGTCAAGGCACTTGTAGTAGCCATAATGAATTTTTAGGATGATGACATTGATGTGTATGATAATATGCTAAACATGATTGATGGTTTAGGTTCCTACACTTTTGCATAAAAGAAGCTAGATTTCAATTTGAATAATCGAGTGACCCCAATTGCTAGGCCTTCTATTGAGGTGCCTCCTATTTTTGAGCTCAAGGCTTTTCCATACCATCTTCTCTATGTTTTCAGGAAAGTCAACTATACTTTATCAATTATTATTGTAGCTAATTTGTTAGATTTGAAATTTGAGGCTCTAATATCCATATTATAGAAGTTCAAGAGGTTTATTAAATGGCTTACTGTTGACATCATTGGGATTGCACCTGGAATGCACATATAAAATCAAAATTAGGCCAGATTATGTTCTTAGTATATAAAATCAATGAAGACTTAGTCCACCTATACCTGAGGTAGAGAAGATGGAGATTATAAATTATTTTAGATTCTGGTGTGGTTTATCTAATTGCCAACAACATATCAGTGAGCCCAGTTGAATGTGTGTCAAAGAAGGGTGGAATTTTTGTTTCTAAATGAGAAGAATGGGCTTATTCCTATGAGTCCAATAATAGCTTGGAGACTATGCATGGACTGAGAAAGATCATTTTTTATGTCTTTTATTAATCAGATGTTAGTCTATCTTACTAGTAGAGGATGGTATGAGGGCAGCTACTATAACCCACTAGTAGGTAATCAAACTCAAAGTTTGGAACAACTACTAATATACTATCAATAGAAATAAACAAGATAATAGAAAATACTTGAAATAAAAGACTAATGTTGGATACAACCCTAAGAAACTACTAAAATTAGTACAAGAACTTATAATATATTCAGAGTACAAATTAAAATACTAAATGTATATACATGTATAGACCGTCTCCAAAATACGAAATAAATGTAACTCTAATCAGTGTGAATGAGAGCATGAATACTCCAAATGTCAGGAGCTCAGTCTAAATCTCTCATCCATAGATTCTCCGTACAATGCACACATCATGTAATGCCTAGGATTTTGGGTCCTTGGAAATTTTCTAAGTTATGAGCTATCTCCCTGGTAACGAATCACCTGACGAGTCATAATTTGTCTTTACGGATCATAGGACCCAGTCATAATTAGCACAGAAATATTTTTCTATGTCACTACCTTGATAATGACTGGATTTAACGAGTTGTGTAGACTCTAAACGAGTCATAAGGAGGGTATTTTATAAGTTGCTCAATGTAGCCTCTAAAACTGCTGAGATTATGACTTGACCCTATGAGTTGTAGTATTTTATTATGAGATGTAGGGTGTCAGTCTTAGAATTTATAAAAAAGAGCTTAATGGGGATCTAGTTTTTCTACGACTAGATAGTCCAAGTTGTAGGGTGACCATATGAGTTAGAAGGTCACTCGTAGTGACTGGGCAGTGTTTTTTAGTTTTTTTACTAAGGGTATTTTGGACATTTCCCTATTTCCCTAAACATAACACAAGACCTATAAACCCTATTGGGACCTTATTTTCATCCATAACTCATCAAAGAAAATACTCTCCTCTTTATAAAAAGCTCTCTCAAGCAATAATACTTCCAGTTTCTAAGAAGTGGGTCAACTAGATCTTCCAAGGGAAAATTCTCCCAATAATCTTTGGTATTTCAGGAAGGTTACTCATCCCTTATTGTTAATTTGATAATATCACATGTATTTAAATTATTGTTCATGAGTTATTCATGTTGGCTTTATAACAAAGGTAGAGGATTATGAATGCTTACTGATGAACAATGTTTTCCCATGGTTTACATATGATTTTTCATGCTTTAATTATGGTTTTGAACTTGTGGGTGCATAGGTAAGGTGAATAAACTAATGAATTGGGATTTTCCCATACTTGTGACTTTTGAAGTGGTTATGACCCCAACCCCATAATGTTAAATTGGTTTGTAGCTATGAGAAATGTGGGAACTGAACTATTCTTGAACTATTGCATTGTGATGTTGAATTAAACCTTATGGAATTGTGTTTTCTAAAATTATTGCATAATTTAACTGAGCGGGTTGTGAATTCCCCCAAGTAATATAGTTGTTTTGGCATGTCATTATTACCTTACAAGTGTAGTTGGTATGACAAAACCGAGAATGTATGCCATAATGTGTAATATGGTTCTATAAAAGGGAATGTATGATAAATATTTTTTAATTAGGCTATAAAAGAAGGATTTGTAGCTGACTCGTAAAAGTGGAGGTCTAAGTGACCAATATTAGGAACTGCACTAAACGGTGTGGGGGTCATTATGGCTTGAGGGTTTGAGTCCACTTACTTGTGACAAGGTTATTGGAGTTCAGCTTATTGTTAATATTATGATTGGAGAGTTAGAGTCCCCCATATCATATTTCATGATCGGGTGTTTAAGTCATCTTAGTACATGAATGGAGGGTTCAAGTCCCCTATGCATATATATAAAACCTTTCTCCAATTTGTGTGGCTACAATCATTGGGGCTCGACCAGGGGGTGATATCTAGGGCCAATATATCTCGTGGGTACTATTATATGATGGTTGAGCTTCATATTTTAGGCTAAAGTTTTGAAGTCCATGTTAAGCCTTGTTTTCTATCTCGACGTATGATATATATATATATATATATATATGTATATGCATTTGATTATATGCATTAGATTTTGAATATGTTTGAAACTATAGATCATGGCCATACTTCTAGTTCTCCTACACAGTGATTCAGATTCGAGGTCAGTTCATGAGTTTACATTGAAGTGGTGAGCTTCCATATATTGGAAGTCTACATTTTATGTTTTAGTCTCTTATGTCTCGGATTGCTTAGACTTGTTTAGGCTATAGTCGGAGGAATGTCCCAACACTTTATTGATATTCAATTTTGGTCCTTTATTTAGAAGGCTTTGTAGGATTATTGTTGGCTTGGGTATTATTGGTAGGTTATTTAGCTGGTTTTTGGCTGCTAGATCCTAGACATGGTCTAAATATTACTAAGCCTATTCTTATATTATCTCATTATATGATTAAAGTTAATGCAACATTGGACATGTTGTGTTGGTTGGTTAGGTGCAGGGGGTGATCTCAGATCCCCGACGTACATGAGATACCTGTCATCACCAAGCCCTTATTTGGGTCATGACAGATGGTATCAGAGCCTAAGTTTGGTGTCGTTAGATTTCAAACAAAGTTGTGTCAAGTAGAGTCTTTTTTATGGGTGTGTAGAGCGCCACACCTATAAGGGAGAGTCTTTGAGGAATTTAGGAATGTTTCCCTTTCTTGTGATCTATTCTTCAAGCTATAGAGTCTAAGGTCATCTCCTGTAATTCTCGTATGTTTACTTTTCAAATCAAGCCTACCAGAAAATTTGTTGCTCATGGAGACTCTTCTGTCTTTCTTAAGGACAGTGTAGATAAAACTCGTCCTACCTATCGGGTACAAACCCAATCTAGGGACGCTGCTTCTGATTACCCCTAGTGGAGTTCTGCTGGTTCCCCTAGTCCTTCTCAGATATCTCAGGGCAAAATGTCCAATTCTGAATTATGCCATTCTATTCATCTATTGACATAAATAGTAGTCTCTTTGTCATGCCAGTCTGGTCTTATTGGTGGGGGAAGGAATCAAGCTATGATGAGGGAGAGGCATAACAAGAAGTTCAGATATTCAGAGCAGGGGTGGGGGTCATCACAATAGCAGACGACATAGGAAATAGTGGACTAAGGAAGGAAGTAGGCGACCTAAAATAAAATATAAAGGACCGGGACCTAAAATAAAATTGCCTATGACCCTTCTTAGGCAATTTTAATTAATTTACATTTAAACACTCAAAACAAAATACAAAGGCTCGGGACCTAAAATAGCTATGCTACCATGCTAAATTCAACATTAGAATTAACAGAATAGCCCAAAACAAGTTTGGAAGCC
The DNA here is from genome assembly GCF_002878395.1 of Capsicum annuum. NCBI lineage: Eukaryota > Viridiplantae > Streptophyta > Magnoliopsida > Solanales > Solanaceae > Capsicum > Capsicum annuum. Next base: position 43,554,973 of record NC_061115.1, read on the forward strand.
TCGACACTCAAATCAAGTTCCTCTCTATCATAAAATTAATGTTATAGAGATAATGATACTATTGGATTTCTCATTCCAGGCCATTTACTAAGATTTTTTATTCTAGATCAATTCCTTAACAATGATATCTTCAAAAAAGGAAAATGAGCCTAAAACCCAAATAAACTTTCCGATAATCAAATCGATAATTCTGGCAAGTCATAGATAGCCTATAGCTATGTGGAAAGGCTTGAAATGCTAGAAATACATGGAAAATGAGAAAATCACGTTGAGATCATTACAGATGATATTATTTTATTAACGATTATTCTAGTTATAATTAGATTTCTATTTCTCCCAAAGACTAAGAGAAGACCGCTTTAACTTGACCATATAGGACGTTACAGTTTAAGGAAATGCCTTCCAAACTGTGAAATGCACCATCAACCTTTCAGGATTATATGATGTCCATCTTTTTAACACGGTGGACAATAACTTGAGGTATTTATGGATGACTTCTCAGTTGGTGATTTGTTTGAAGATTATTTGGCCTATCTTGCAAGTATCTTGAGGAGTTGTGAAGATTGGAACTTCATGCTAAATTGGGTGAAGTGCCACTTTATATTCAAAGAAATAATAGAGCTTGATCATAAGATTTCAAAGAAAGGTATTGAGGTCGATAAGGTGAACATTAAGGTAATTGAAAAATTACCTCCACCAACTTCTGTTAATGGTATTCAGAGCTTTTGGGGGCATGGTGTATTTTATCATAGATTTATTAAGGACTTCTCTAAAATTACACATACCTTAATGCAAGTTACTAGAGAAGGAGGTGGAGTATATTTTTAATGATGAGTGCCTCTAAGCATTAGATTTCCTAAAAGAGAAGTTGATTTTAGCCCCTATTATGGTTTTACTTGGCTAGTCCATTCTATATGATATTATGAACAAGAGTTTCTTGTTATGATGTTTGTATTTGAGTTATTTTGATCTTATCTGCTTGTCATGAAAGTGATTGTGCATACTGACCATGCATCTCTTTGGTACCTCGTGACAAAGAAGGATCAGAAGCTAAGGTTGATTCAATGGGTAATTCTATTGTAGGAGTTTGACTTTGAGGTCAAGGATCAAAAGGGGACTGAAAATAAAGAGGTTGACCATACATCAAAGCTTAAGGATGAATCAATGTTGAAACTGAAGGATGATAGTAAGATTGATGATACTTTTTTAGATGGGCCAGTATTGATGAATCACAAGACTTGATTCCATGGTTTGCAGACATTGATAATATTTTGATTAGTGATTTGGTTCTTGAGGAGCTATCATTTAAGTAGCATAAGAAGTTTATGCCATAGGTGAGGAATTTCTTTTGAGATAAGCCATACTCTAATTTGTGTAGGCAATTTGATTAAGAGTTATGTTCCTAAGATATAGATGATGAGTATTCTTCATACATGTCATTCTTCACCAGTTAGGGAACATCATAGTGGTATGTGGACTACCAATAAGATCTTATAATGTGGTTACTAATGGCCCACCATTCATAGAGATACATATGATTATGCAAGGACTTGTGACCAATGCCAAAGACAAAGTAAAACATTATAAAGGCAAGATATTTTGATGATCACAAACTAGTGCATATGATATTTGATGTGTGGGGCATTGATTTCATGGTCCCCTTTATAATCTGGTATCACATAAAGTATATTTTTTTTGAGTTTGATTATGTTTTGAAGTGGGTAGAAGTAGTTGCACTTCCAAATAATGGAGAAAAAAGTGTGACCATATTTTTGAGGAAGAATATATTCTCCAGATCTAGTACACCAAGGGCAATCATCAGTAATGGAGGCTCATATTTTAGAAATTTCCCATTCATAACCCTACTTGAGAAATATAATGTAAAATATAGGGTATCAACATCATATGATGCTCGAACAAATGACTGATTTAATTTCTCCAGTCATAAGATCAACTTCATCTTAATAAAGGTTATGAATTACAATAGAATGGACTGGGCTATAAAATTGGATAATGCATTATGGGCTTATCGAACAATATTAAATACCACTATTGGTTCATCCCTATATAAGCTTGTGTTTGGTAAGGCATGCCACTGGCCTTTGAACTTGAGCATAAGGCATTATAGGCACTAAAGTAATTAAATACGGATTAAAGTGGTACAGCAAAGTTGATACTTGAGCACCCAAATGAGATAGATGAATCACACCTTAAACCTTATAAAAGTTTAACTTTGTACAAGGAGAAGATGAAAGCATGCCATGGCTAAAAGACAGAAATGAGAGAGTTCACTGCTAGTGATAGGGTTCTGTTGTCTAAATCTAAGCTTTTCTTGTTTCCTGGCTAGTCAAAGTCAAAATGGATGGGGCCTTGTTGAGTGGTGACAGTATTCCCCTATAGTGCAATTTGAGCTTGAAAATAGCGAGGTCAGAGGTGTAAAGTAAATCGTCAAAGAGTGAAACACTATCTTAATGATGTTGTAGAGGTCAAGTTAGTATGTGATTGGAATCTTAATGGTGCTTGAGTAATCAGGAACACCCGTATCATGTAGTGATGTTAAATCAGGTGTTGCATGGAAAGAAACCTAAAATTTAGTTTGGTAAAGTTTGAGTTGTCAAACTAACCATGTCATGCCAAAAGTTAAATCAAGTGCTGCTTAAGAGAAAACCCAAGGATTTTGCACGTATTTTATTTATAGGGTAACTGGTGTTATGTCTGCAATGATAATGCAAAAAAAACTTGGGAACGACGATAAAATTAAAACCCACAAAAGCATTGGGCAATTAATATAAGTTCCAATGATCATTGGTTCATTTGTCTGCACGGATTCTAATGAAGCAATTTTATGAGGTGATCATATAATTGAGCACACCTATCATAGCAAGAAAAATGATTGTTCTATCTATAGTCTGGTTAAACTCCTAAAAATTAATATTTAGGTGATGGAACTTACAATTTTAAGGAACTATCGTTATTACATACAATGATCATCTTCAAGATTCTTTGGTTCCCATGTACGTTTTCATTACCTTTACAAAACGAATACATATAAAAACTATTGTATGATCCTATAATCGTACATTCATAGGTACGAGTCATCTATTGGGTCATTAATGTTTAAAATTACTGGATTTGGGCAAACCCAACCAATGCAATCCCTACTTTCCCTCAAACTCAATTTCATACCCAAGTTGCACGATCAAATGTAAAAATGCATAATTTTCTCCTAGGTTTGGTGCAATTCAAATGATAATCTTCTACTCCCTCAAACTCAGTAACTCTTCAAGTTTTCAAGAACTTTTATATTTTGAAAAGTAAGTAATCTTCACATATGTGATTAATTTTGGCTAATGTTTAAAACATGATCGAAAAGAGTTACACTTACCGTTTGGAATGTAAGTAATTTCCACAATGAGCTCACAAAAAATAGGGTGGCTTAAATCAAATTTCAAAATATGCATTATAAAGTTGAAGTTTTAATGGGTATGGGAGAGGTGAAGTCTGAGTAGCCTTAAGTGTCAAAATAAGGTTAAAATCTTGAGTTTTTAATTGGTTTCAAGTCAATTCAAACTCAATGACACAACCAATGATTAATATTTATGTACGATCGCTGGTTAGATCACTATGGGTGCCTAACCTTATAGTTGCAGGAGTTCATAAAACAACTACATCTAACAATAATTGTGTCATGTTATAATCATTAGTTGTAGTATATGTGGCAACCCTTAGGAGATTTTAAGGTAGACTTTCTACGATTAAAAGGACGGTCGTACCTTCTTACTATGATCATTCAATTGATCATCTATATAAAACACTATGTACCTATTCCTATTTTACTTTGAGACTAACTATTTTTTATAGAGTTACTATGGCACCTAAATTAATCCAAAAGAAGTTGGATGAGACACTCTGTAAAGAAATTGTTAAGAAGTGAGCACTCAAAGATCAGCATTCGGCTTCAAAGACCAAATCTAAAGAATCTAGTGGTTTTGAGAGTTAGTTGGAACACCTTGGATTTGGGACCCTTAGAAAAATTTTTGGATTTTTGGTTTCTAGACAAGATACGACTAGGGGGTACAGATCGTATTTTGGGTGCAGTTGGAAAGGTTTGGTCATACACTAACTAGTGAAGTTTGGTGGGTTGGATTAGTTTCTGGAATAGGTACAACTATGGTTGGTACAAGTCTTATAGTTGGATAAGGGTCATATGGTTTGGGTTTTCCTTTCCTTAATCTGAGTCTTAGTAAAGTAACTTAGATCTGAGTACGAGTGGCTCAACATGGGTCGTTAGATAGGGAACGAGTTATATTGTCCCACTCGTATATTGGACAGTGCCAACTCCTCTTGGTTTTGTTATGGGTATGATTTAAGGGTACTAGATGTATCCTTAGATATGGTTTGTCTTGCATGGTCTTATATTGACCAATGTAGGGGTCTAATGGAGGTCTAGGGTATGAGTGGAGGGTACCGCTCATATTGAAGGGTACAACTAGTATGGTGGAATAGTACCCACCTGTGGAGATTTTATGTAGTTAAGTTAGGGGTAATCTGGACATTTTCTCTCTTAACCTATTATGACCCCATAACTTATATCATACTTGGGAGATTATTTTCCCTATTATTATATTCATTAACACTTATGAAACACTCTCTAATTATCTTTAAGGCTTTTGGGGTAAGGTAAGGCTAGGGTTTCATCTAGAAGAGCAATTTGGGGATTGATTAGGTAATTTCTCTCTAATATTTTCATCATCCAGGGAAAGATACTCCTCCCTCATTGTTAGTTCCAACTAAAGAAATGATTTATACAATGTTTTCATGGCATAATTATTATATGGTTTTGTGGTTTTTAAATATGTGTTGGGATTTTTTGTATTAAATGCTTGGTTATGGTTTTTCCATGATTTAATTATGTTTTTACATGCTTTAATGGTGGTTTAGATAATTAGTTGAATAGGAATGATTAATTGGTAATTAGAATTGGTTTTGGAAACACTATGCTCCCAACATGTTTGATAAAATGCCTATGATAATACTTTTACTAAATTGTTGGACTTTTAATGGAACTATTGCATGGTATGATTTAGTAATGGAACCCTAAATGGTTTAAATGGCTTGGAGTGGTTAAATGGTAAGGTTTAGTGGTCATGTTTATGGTTAATTAACTTCCTTGTGGGGTACATGGGATTCCCCAAAGAAAACCTAATATCAAAACCATTATGGAGTACACGGGACTCTCCCAAATTAACTTGATAATGTAATCTATAGGTACATGGGAATCCCTTTACATAAAAAGGTTGGCTAAGGACATTGCTTGCAAGCTATAGTAGGTATGATGATACTACTTCTTATAGACTTAGTTAGTAATAATGGTTTAATTGGTTGGAAATGGTTTTAATTGGGCAATAATGGTGGGGTGTGGTAGCTAACCGTGAAGGTGCTAGTCTAATAGACGGATACTGGAAACTAATATTTTCCAAAATGAAGGGTTGATCATAGCTACCATATATGATACTATGAGGTACAAGGGAATCCTCTAAGTACATTGTACATATGTATCATAGAGAGCGAAGGGTACTCAAAAATCCCTACTCTTATGGTATCTTTGGTTCATACGAAAACATGTATCGGGACCCATTTAGGGGTTACACTAGACCTATATAGCCAATGGGTGGTTCTAGGAAGGTTAAGCTACACATACCCAGGTTAATGGTTTTAAAGGTATACTAAACCCGATTCTCTTTCCCGGTATAGTGATATATATATATATACATATATATATGTATGGTCTATATACATATGGTTGGTTTACTTGGTTTTACTGTATGGCATTATTTTATCCTTATCCTGAGTACTTTCTAGCATTCACCTGCTAACCCATCCTCGGACGGTTGTATCCCCACGCGATGTAGGGACTAGTCATTCCACTCCTCCCACTTAGTGATCGGACTTTGGATCAGCTACTAGATTGAAGTGGTGATTTTTCATTTCCTGGAAGGTTTTATTTCATGTTCATGGATATTTTTACATATTTTGTTTTATTTATGAATATTGTTTTTGCCTATGGTTGGGGGCATATCCCAACCAGATATTGGTTTTCTTTTGGTTAGTATCTTTTGTAGAACTACTATGGGTTGGTATAGGCGGGATCGGTGGTGGTGTCACCCTTAGTATTGGCATTGGTATTGGGGCTGATATTGTTGGATTAAATTTCTCACACTTTCATCCTTTTATATTATGTTATGGAACATGGTTTGGTTATTGTTACGGATTGGTTTGGTATTTTTTGGGTTTGGTAATGAATGGTTGGACTCATTTGGGTAGTCACGGTCATAGACCTATGCCGGAGTCTTGGGTTACACAATAATCCTATCTTGGTATATGTTTGGAACTCATCCGACTCAAGATATATGTAGGTTGGTTGGGTTGGATAACGGGGGTGGTATCCAGTCTTAGTTAGACTTAGGATGTCCATTATGACAAGGCCCTAGTTTGGGCAATGTCAAGCTGGTATCAGAGCTTTAGGCTCATGTTCAAATAGGAGTCCACAAAGCCGTATCAAGTATAGTCTCTTTTAAGGGTGTATAGCGGGCCACACTCATAAGAGAGAGGCTACAAGGCATTTAAGAATATTTCACTTTCTTGGTATTCTAATTTCAAGCTTGGAGTCTAAGTCATAGAATCTCCTCTAATCCTGGCTTATTTGCTTCTCAGATCATGCCTCGACAATCTGAGATGTAAGTTAACTCCTCTGTTCTGATAGGGGATAGTGTTAAAGAGACACATACTACTCAGGGGATCTATTCTCTACCTAGGAGTCCGGTCCTTGATATTTCTATAGTTCCCCTGATTTATACTAGTCCTCCTTGGGGAGAGGAGACTATTACAGAATTTTCCCAATTGATTTATGTTAATACTCAGTTGGATGTTGCTCAAGCTGAGCTGGATGCATCTGGTGTTTTATCTGTTGAGTCTACAAAGTTTAGCAAATTTATCAAAATGAATCCTCCTACTTTTACTTAGGTGAAGGTGAAGAGGGATCCTTGAGATTTCTTGGATGAAATAGAGAAATTCTTCAGGGTGATACACGCCACGAATTTGGAAGGGTTGAATTTTGCAGCTTACTAGATTAAGCATATGGCGTACTAATAGTAAGAAGAGTGGGATAGGGTTAGAGGTGGTGTTGAGGAGTTGACTTTACGGGAGACTTTCTCCAATGCTTTTCTGGATGCTTCTTTCCTATGAGTTAAGGGAAGTCAAAGCGGAGGAGTTTGTTAATTTAAGGCAGGGAAAAATATTTGTAAAGGAATATGCCTTAAAGTTTCTTCAGTTGTCAAGGTATGCTTCGGATATTATGTTTGATATGAGGGATAGGATGAGGAAGTTTACCTCAAGGTTTTCTTAGGAGTTGATTCTTAAAAGTAAGACAGCATTACTGATTAAGGATATGGATATGTCTAGATTGGTGGGTCATATGCAATAGGTGGAGAAAGAAATGAGGAAGCAGGCAGAGTTTGGGGAAGGGCATAGTAATAAGTTTAGGTCATCTGAACAAGGTGGTGCCAAACAGCAAGACGGTCGGGATGCTGTAAGTGACCAAAGTAGAAGTGGGGTAGTTCTGGTTCTTTCTGTACAGTTATTGCTCCTTGCTTGAAACAGTCGGGTGATAGGCGTCAGTAGGGTGGCGATAATATCCGGGCATAGGGTGCCTAATCTCAGGCAAGTGGGGATTAGTCGGTGTTATCATGCCCTCCTTATTGAGTATGTGATAGGTTGAATAAGGAATTTTATGATGAAGGATGGGATAGGTGTTTCAAATATGGTTAGCCAAGCATATGCATAGCAAATGTCCGGCTAGTAAGGGTACTTCGGGAGAAAATAAGGCTCTAGTTACTTCATCTTTTCTTCCTACACCAAAGGGTGCAATTTTTTCATCTGTTTTTACTTTTGGTACAAGCGCAGGTTGGAATATTTTATATGCTCTTGCTACTTAGCAGGAATTTGAGGCATCACCTGATGTTGTGAGTGGTACATTACAACTTTATTTTGTGATGTATATTATTTGCTTGATCCGGGGTCCACACTCTCTTACATGACCCTATTTGTGGCTGTGTGTTTGGTTTTGATCCCAAAGTTATTTTGGATCCATTTTTTATTTCTTCCCTTGTAAGAGACTCTGTCGTTGCTAAAAGAGTCTATACGGGGGTGGTTTCTGTTGGTAGTAGGCAAACTTTGGTGGATTTGTTTGAACTTAATATGGTGGATTTTGATGTTATTCTAGGGATGAATTGGTTACATTCTTGTTACACATCCTTAGATTGTCTGACCCGTAAGGTTGTCTTTAGGTTCCTTGGTGAACCGGTTATTAAAGGGTAGGGCGGTTCCCTATCTCCTACGGGGTGGTTTATTTCTTATCTTAGAGCTCAGAGGTTAATCTCTAAAGGGTATCTTTATCATCTGGTCCAGGTTAAAGATTCTAACTCGAAAGGTCCTTCTTTAAATTTGGTCTCGATAGTGAATGAGTTTCCTGAGGTCTTTTCGAATAATCTTCCTGGTGTTCCTTCGAATAGGGAGATTGAGTTTGGTATTGATTTGATTTTGGACACTCATCTAATATCTATTCCTCCTTAAAGAATGGCTCTGACTTAGTTAAGAGAACTCAAGGACAATGTAAGGATCTTTTAAATAAGGGCTTCATCCTCCCTTGTGTGTCCCCTTGGGGTGCACCAGTTTTATTTTTGTGCAAGAAGGTTGGTTTCTTCGGATGTACAGTGACTATAGGCAATTGAATAAGCTAACGGTCAAGAACAAGTATCCTCTTTCTAGGATAGATAACTTAGTTGATTAGTTTCAAGGTGCCATATTCTTTTCTAAGATGGATCTTCAGTCTGCGTATCATCAACTTAAGATTAGGGAGGAGGATATCCCTAAGATGGCTTTCTAAACTCTGTATGGGTACTTTGAGTTCCTGCTTATGTCATTCGGTTTAACCAATGCTCCGACGGTATTTATGGATTTGATGAACAAGGTTTTCATGCAGTTTCTGTATATTTTTTTCATTATGTTCTTTGATGAAATCTTGTTGTATTCTAAGAGTGAGGGGGATCATGCTAATCACCTCCATGTAGTGTTGTAGGCCTTGAAGGAGTAGCAGTTGTACACCATATTCTCCAAGTGTGAGTATTGGCTGAACGCTGTAACTTTTCTTGGTCATATTATTTTTAGCGAGGGGATCATAGTGGATCCAAAAAGGTAGTTGTGGTTAAAAGGTGGCCTAGACCCACGAATCCAACCGACATCATCTTGGGTTTGGCTGGGTACTATAGGCAGTTCGTGGAAGGTTTCTCGACGATTTCTGCCCCATTGACTAAGTTAACTCAGAAAAAGTTAAAGTTTTATTAGTTGGATGCTTGTGAGGGGAGTTTTGAGAATCTTAAGAATAAGCTGACTTCGGCACCGATATTGACATTGCCTAAAGGTAATGAGGGGTTTGTGATTTATTGTGATGCATCCCAGGTGGGACTTGGTTGTGTTTTAATGTAGCATGGGAAGATAATTACCTATGCTTCTAGGTAGTTGAAGCTGCATGCGAAAAATTATTCTACTTGTGATTTGGATCATTTTGTGGTGGTCCTTGCTTTGAAAGTCTGGCCATATTATTTGTATAGAGTGCACGTGGATATATTTTTTGATCATAAGAGTCTATAGTATGTGTTCACTCAGAAATAGCAAAACCTCAGGCAGAGATGGTGGTTGGAACTTCTCAACGACTATGATATGAGTGTTCACTAACACCCAGGTAAAGCTAACGAGATTGTTGATGCTCTTAGCAGGTTATCCATGGGGTGTTTGGCTCATGCAGAAAAGGAGAAGTGGGAGTTGGTGAAGGATATTCATCACTTGGCTAATCTTGGGGTCCGTCTTCTAAACTCCGAGGATGGTGGTGTGATGGTTCAGGAAGTGGTTCGGTCATCTCTTGGTGCAGAGATCAAGGAGAAGCAAATGCTAGATACTATCTTGATGAAAATAAAGAGTGATGTAGGTGGGAAAAGGGTGATCGTATTTGAGATTAGTGGTGATGGTACCTTGAGGTACCAAGGGTGGACAAAGGGTTTTAGTTGAGGTGCATGAATCATGCTATGTTGTTCATCTAATTGGGAAAAAGTGTATCATGATCTCAAAGAAATGTACCGGTGGAATGATATGAAGAGGGATGTGGCAGACTTTGTGGCAAAATGCATGATCTGCCAACAAGTCAAATTAAGCACATAAAACCTAGTGGGTTTTATCGTGAGATTGATTTACCAGAATGGAAATAGGGAGTGATCAATATGGATTTCGTTACTGATCATCCTCTATCTCGGAACTAATTTGATTCGATTTGGGTCATCATGGATAGGATGACAAAGTCATCTTATTTCTTATCGGTGCTGACTAACTTTTTTGCTAGGACTATTATAACGCCCCGAGAGTACACCATGGGCATCACATGGTGCTGACAGTCTCGAGGGACCACAAGCTAACCCATGAGCTGGTACCTGCTATGAGCAATGAATAATATAATAACATATGCGGAAGAACAACTTATAAACCATAAGGTTTTAGAAATTAAAAACAATATTGAATCATGAATCTGGAAAATAATTGTCTGAAACTTATAAAATAAAGATAAAGTGACTGACTATCTGAAGGATAGTGTTCGAAATCCTTTAAACTGATTGAATATGAGTTGATGGGACAGGCCCTAAAAAACTCCAACTAACTACTGAATGAAAGCATGAAAATAAAGTAGTCTGTCGTTGAAATATGAGGACTTACCACTGCTACGACTAATAGTATGGAAAGTCTATGAGCGATCAGGGAACTGGGCATCCGAACCTATGATATAATACATCATAGCACAAGAAAAGAGTATGCGATCAGTACTTTGAATGTACTAATATGCTAAATGAGGTAGGCTTATATGTATGGTTTCAAGAACGTGAATAGTAGTTATCTGAATATATATATATCATGAAGTACTAAATAGTGTATGAAATCTGTAGAAATTAAGGACGCATGAAATTTGTAAACACTGAGGATGCATGACCAAGAATATAACATGTTCTGAAAATAATCTATAAATACTAAATGTACTGAAATCTGATAACTGAATCACTGATATCTGTATGTTATGGTCAAGCAACTGAAACTGATTACTGGACTGAGACTGTGGTTGGTATCATCTAATCTACATTCCCCACTCTGAACTGATTGGGGTTCAAGCGGTAACCCCAGTTGAAAGAGTGTCAATACCATTCCACGGGTATAATGGCTATGTGGATCCACTAAGCTACTGAAGAACCAGGGTATCAAGCCTAAACTGACAGGTGATCCCTGGGCGGAGTCAAGCCTAATCTGACAGGTGACCCCTGGGATGAAGTCAAGCCTAAACCGATGGGTGACCCCTCATCCTATGTTGGCTACATAGTTCTTGAATACAGGGACTTCTACTAACGACTCTACCTATCTGATGGGGAAGCCTCCTTCCCTGCACTCGCTCGGTGCTAAATCCTACTCCCAACTGAACTGACTCAGAATACTGAACTGTTCTAAGTTTAACTGATTTTAATGACTGACTAAACTGGTAATGCTTATAACTTATTCTGAAACCATTCTGGAGTTACTGAGACTAGGTAAACGCTAAGTTTTCGAGTATTCATAACCCCTAGGACTCAATTGATATAATAGTAAAATAGTACTAAACTTGGAGGACATAACATTAATTCATTTATCAAAAATTCATTCTTATAGACATTTCATCAAACACTTGATATGCATGGTTTAGGCTAAACATGGGATTAGTTTAAACTTGGATAAATAGCATAATTTCAACATCAATAACGTTTAATCATAATTTAATTCAATCAATAACAACATTAAAACATGTGGGGTTTGATAACAAAAACAATTTCATGTAAGCATGGTGTAGAATTTCGATTCATGGACATTCATGGTTAAAATCACAATTAAAATCATAATAACTTGTAAAGATCATATCCTTGTATTTAAAATTAGATACTTGGGCTCCATGGGAGAAAGGAACCCATGGATGAACACTTAACATACCTGGGTAGTTGAATTCTTAGAGTTTCTTGGAAATTTTCTAGGGAATTGATCTTGAATTTTGAATGCTAGGGTTTTCTATTTAAAAGAGAATGCTCTTGATTTAAGAGGAATTGAATAAAATAATGAGTAAGTAGGCTTTCAGGGAATTAATTTCATGTTTTGGACTGATTAGGGTCATGGAAAAGACCCAACTGCCCCTGAAATAATTAAAATCTGTCACTGCAATCCTATTTTTGGGCTTTACCGTGACGTGATGCCATCTCGGTGAGCCACTAAAATTTGGTTGAAACTGTATTCCATGGACAAGTGCAAAAATGCACTTTGATGCGACGCGGTGGAATCACGTTGCATCACTAGAAATTGACGAGTGTGAACTGCAACTCTGGCATGACATGATGCCAATCGTGGAGCATCACTGGAAAGTGACAATTGCAAAATGGCCCCATGGAATGACGCGATTCTTATCATGGTGACACACTGGAAAAGGATGAACGTGAAATTGGCCGTCATCGTGGCGCGGCCTTATCGCGTTGAGCTACTGTTTTGTACTAGAAGTGTCATAACTTCTCACCTGAGTATCGGATTTAGGCAAAATTGGTATCGTTGGAAATCTAATTTAATTTCTTACAATTTGGTGGATCTTGATCTGGAAAATTCTCTGTATAATAAAAGATAAGCTTGTGTGAAGTTGACTAAAGCAACATTCTTCCTGAAAACTCAATCGGTAAGGAATATTTTGGTTCGCCTAATAGCTGGGAGTTATTTGAGGCCTTAATATACATTAAATTCACTCATAAAACTACCAAAAAACTACAATGTACTTTACATGAGCTTGAAATATGGCTCTAATGTAGGTTTTGATTTTAGGGGTATTACAATATCTCCCCCTTTGGAACATTCATTGTAACGCCACAACTTTGGTACCCAGAATACTACATAGTACTCATGACCCCAAAGGACCACAAGCTAATCCATGACTGATATCTATAACTAAGCACTGAATAATACATTGTAAATATACAGAATATAAGTTGTAAGGCCATAAGGTTCAAAACTGAACTAATACTAAATATAATACAATATCTGTAATGGGGTATAACAATACCCAAAATTGAAATAAACTGTCTGAAAAATGTTGTAGTCTGAAAGCCTCTAAACTGTCTGAAAACTATGGAGTTGATGGGACATGTCCCCAACAAACTCTGAACTATTAAAATAATAAAATAATCATGTTATCCTCGAATGATGAGGACTCACTGTTAGTCTGGCTGCTAAACATCTGATCTACTATGGTTGCTCGAGAGCACGTGCTTCTAGACCAATGGTATAAAATATCATAGCGCAAATGCGTTAGTACGTTGAATGTACTGGTATGAAAGTGAGGTAGGCTAAATGCAAGGGGTCATATGCATGAATAATAATAACTGATTATATAACATGAACATGAGAATACATGCATAAATACGTAACTGTAACTGAGATCGTGATAACGCTGACTCATAAATTTTGATAACGTGGATTTACTGATATCTAAGTATTGATACTGTGATACTGAATGACTGAGTCTACTGAATACTTAGGAACTAATGTCATATTACTAATAAAAGAGTTACTATTTCTGACAATTTAATTATGAAGAACTGGTCTGATTGACTATATCTGACAGTCCTGAAATAGAATACTAATAACATGAGTGAGTGTATCTGATTGTTCTGATACTGATGGAACTAGCTGGGATCCGCAGTATACTGATTTGACTATATCTGACAGTCCTGGATTTCTGTAGAACTGAACTGAGTTCTATTACTAAAACTAGATCTGAAACTGAGACTGTGGGAGGTAATCATTTAATCGGCATGCCCCAAAATTGAATAGGTAGGGTCCAACCTATAACCCCAGCTAGAAGGGTGTCAGTACCATGCCATGGGTAAAGATAAGCTGTGAGTAAACCCTCTCTGACAGGGAGCTCTTCCGTCAACCTCTCCTGTAAGGAAAACTCAAATGAGATGTGTATAGTCCCTAGACTCGTAGGGGTACATCTCAACCTATGCTGGTTACGTAGTTTTGGAATGCAGGGATTGCTACTAAGGATCACACCCTCTACTAGCTCACAAAGTCTGTCCTCATCCTTGGGTTCACTTGGTGCTGAATCCTACTCCCAACTAAATAGGCACTGAACTAATTAAATGAACTGAACTGATACTAATGGTATTGTTTAGTGGAGCTATACTGAGTTTCGTTGACTGACAGAATGCTACTAAGATCGAAGGACTAACAAAGTGTATTGAAGTTACTGAGAATTCTGGAAATACTAAGTTTACTGAGATTACTTAGTATTGATATTACTGATCACTGAGGTCACTAAGATTATTGAGTAGGACTAGACTGATATTGAATTTACTGAGTTTTCCTGAGCCATAAGACTGACTGAATTCTAAGGATCATGGCTTGACTGAGAGTATCGTAAAAATATGACACTGGCTATAGGCACACAGCTAAATTATCGAGTACAAGTACCCATAGGACTCGATAGCATGAAACTGACAGGACATGACACTTCTTGAACACATGACCAATATCAACAATTCCTAATACATTAATTTGGGGACTTCATGAAGCACATGGCTATCATAGTCTTGTACATGAATGGAATTACATATAAACATATCATACTTTCATCAACCTAATATCATGGACATTCCCTCAACCATTCATAATGCACACACTATCATGGAAGTCATTCTTAGTCATAGGGTAAAGCATACATTTATCACTTGGATCACAATTAAGCTATCATGCATAATTTCTATTCTTTTAGGCATTTTATCAAACACCTAGGATGCATGACTTAGGGCATAGGCATGACCATCAAATTAATACAACAAAACTCCATATTTTAACTCAATTTCACATGTTTCAGACCACATACTATCATATATTCATGAACAATCCATAAAGATTCCAACTTGGGAATCATACAACCATAATCACATGAACATAATCAACCCACAACAAAATATTCATAATACAAGATTTAAAACTTGATTCTTAGGCTTCATGGATGAAAGGAATCCATAAATGTACACTGTGTAAACCTTAGTTCTTGATTCTACGAAGATTGATGGAGAGATTCTTGAATTTGAGTCTTGGATTTGAATTTCCAATTGAAAACCCTATCTTGTTCTTGTAAGACCCCACAAAATTCTCTCATAGTCTGAGCCTTAGAGTGTGTTCAGTGAAGCATAAATCCATCCCTAAAAGATTGAGAAGTGCCTTCAACAAGTGAGAAATATTTTAAACTTTGAGAAGCATAAATCCGGCCCTAAAAGATTGTGAAGTTCCTTCCTAAAAGATTGAATAAGCTTTTCACCGAGACCAATTTTGTCAAAATCAGGCATTAGACAAAGAAGTTATGCTCATTTTATTGAAAGTAGTCGGAACCGCCTAGGTGCGATGGCCAGGTTGATGAACCATCGAGCTTCCGATGGACCTTCGCTCATCTAGTCGTAACTAAGGGAGTTACTCCCTTTCTTGGCCCAAGTGTAATGGCCAAGATGATGGACCATCAAGGCTGCGGTGGATAGTTGCTAGGACCGTTGCCACTAAGGCAATGTGGCCTCATCTTGGCCAATGTACGATGAACGATCCGACAGACCGTCGGATTTACGATGGACCATCGCTAAGACCATAGATTGAGCCAATATGTTTTTTTATGACCAATGTCTGATGGACCATCCGAAGGACCGTCAAACTAAGTGACAGACCATCGCTTCGACTATCACAGCCCCCGTTCAGCATTTTTAACTTGTTTTAAAAAGGGCTTTATGGTCTTTTTCGACTCTTTTCAGCCCCTATTTATACTCGATCAAGGCTCATAACTTCATTTATCCTCTTAAACATCAAAAGCTAGGGTTTCTATAAAATCAAAACCCTTCTTTATTCTTTAAGAAAAAAATTAAGATAAATCAAGAAATCAAAAATCTCTCCAAGAGCCTTCAAGAAAAAGTTTCTGAAGGTATGCAAATGTTGATTCTTGGGTCCCTTTCATCGAAGAAGCTCAAGAACCCTTTTCTAAATTTCAAATATATTATGTTCATGAGTTATCATGATTCATGTGAATTGAAATTAGAGTTCATGCTATTATAGAGTTTTTAATTCATATTTTGATGATGAGATTTCAAGCTTTGACCCTACTATGTGATATTCATGTGATATTCTTAATAAACCCTCTTCAAGTTGCGTGTTAAGTGACGTGTTCGTCTCAATTAAATTTAAAAATTATTGAATAACCAAATCATTCTCCCCATATGTTTGATAAAATGCTTATGTGAAGGAATTAGAGCCATTATAGCATGTTGACTAGAAATCCCCAATTGTGTGCAAGCCCATGCATGCCAAGTGTTTGTTGAAAAGCTTTAGTGAATGAATTATGATATGATAGCAAGAAGTTCCCCCAATTATGTGCTCCTCGAAACATGCTAAGACCTTAATACATGCTAAGTATTTGATACAAAACCTTGTCGAAAGAAGTATGAGCCAATAGCATGTCTCCCTATGTTATTACATGTTTATCATTCCTAAATACATGAGGAGATGCTTTAGTGATTGTGATGGTGAATGGTTATGTTTCACTTTTATGTTATCGAGTCCTGGGGGTATTTATACCCAATAATTAGCTGCAGTCTAGAGCGAGTGTTAGTTTTCATGATAATCTCAGTCAAGCCACATTTCTTAGAACTCAGTGAGTTATAGAACAAATGAACTCTCAGATAGATAAAGAACTTAAGTAATCTCAGTATCGCTAGTATTCTAGCCTCAGTTCAGTACTCAGCTCAGACCCATTAGTATTCAAGTGTTCAATTCAAAACATAGTATCATGCAGTCAGATAACGAGATTCAGTAGTACTCTATCATATATGGAACCAAGTAAATTCAGCGTAACTCAGTCACATCATTCGAGAAATATAATCAGTAATAGATTTAGCTTAGTTTAAGTTCAATTAAGAATCAGTTTAGAGTCTTTCAGTTAGGAGTAGGAGCTAGCACCGAGCGAATGCAGGGATGGAGGCTCCCCTTTAGAGAGGCAGAGTCGTTAGGAGCAATCCCTAAACTCCAGAAATACATAGCCAGCGCAGGAGAAGGATTCACCAGTTAAAATAAGGCTTGACTATTAAACTTCCTTAGGCTTGACATCCTATGAGGGTCACCCGTTAGAGAGGCTTGATCAGAGTAGAGGTTTTTACCCACGGCACAGTATTGACACCCTTCCAGCTGGGGTTACAGGTTGGACCCGACTAGTTCAGATTTGGGGCATATTGGTTAAGTGAGAACTCCCACAGTTATAGTTTCAGTATCAGTCTTCTGAGTAGAACTCAGAAATCAGGACTGTCAAATACAGTCACCTATCTCAGTAAGGAACTCAGATAGTTCCATTAATTCATGGACCACCCACTAGATAGGCATGGTCTTACATAAAGATATTTAGTATCAGTATTATCAGATCCAGAGATCACCCATTAGATAGGCTTAATCTCAGTCTCAGATCCAGTTGAGTAATCTCATTATCAAATCCAAATATCACCCATTAGATAAGCTTGATCTCAGTCTCAGATTCAGTTGAGTATTCTCATTATCAGATTCAGAGATCTTCCGCTAGATAGGTTTGATCTCAGACATAATCTTTTCTTATCCTTGAGAGTAGATTCAGAGATCATCTATTAGAGAGGTTTGATCTTAGATTCAGTCAATCGAGAGTAGTAAGCTCAGCTTTCAGTCATTAATATGAGCAGATTCACTTAATCAACTTCAGTATCATCAGTTTCTGAGATCACTCACTAGATGGGACTGATCTCTATTTTAGTACTAAGTTTTTTATATTAGGAGATTCAGTTGTTCAGTATCTCAATATTAGTAGAGAGTTGAGGTGTTAGTAAAGCAGTATTTGAGTTTCAGTATTTTGAGTTGCGATGTTTTCAGTTATGGTTTGCGCATTCATGCATATGTCCTCATTCAGTACTCTCATGATTATTCAGTTAAGTAATTGTTCATGCATAATCCCTTACATTTAGCCTTACCTCATCTTAATACTCGGTACATTCTTGTAATGACGCATTTGTACTATGGTGTTTTATTTGACACCATAGGTTCAGAGGAATGAGATCCAGAATACCCTTAGTAGTTCAGTCCCACTTAGCAGTAGTAGACGTAGCAGTGAGTCCTCTTCAGTTGAGGATGATACTTATTTTGGTTTATTTTCAATAGACGAAGTTAGTTGGGGACATGTCCCATCAATTCTAAAGTTCAGATAGTTTAGATCCTTTTCAAATAGATGTATCAGTATTTAGTTTTTCATTTTGAGTATTTTAGATGTTTTGAACCTTATGGCTAGTTTTTGCCAGTTTTCTGCATTTATTATAGATATTATGTAGTTCTTAGGTATAGATATCAGTAGAGGGTTAGAGTGTGGTCCTTCGGGATCATGAGAACGGTGAGATGTTCCGGTTCTAAAAAATCAGGTCGTTACAGTTCTTGAGAGAAACTTGAGTGAAACAATATATTTTGGGTGAATTATGGTTGAATCATGTGTTATTGGGTATATATAGGGGTGAGAAACTGACTCTTTTAACCCTTGGACATATATTTTAATTGTTTGAAAATTTCTCGATTTTCATCCTTGGTGCGACGTGCCACTATCGTACCAAGTAACTGGAACTGGACAATTAGGAATCTGCATGGTGGCGCGACGCGGGGCTATCATATTGCCTCTTTGTTTGCGACCTAGAAGTTTTGTGCAACGTGGAGACATCATGCTGAGACACTGAAAAAAAGGACAATTCTGAATTTGAGCCCTGGCGTGACAAGCCATAATCACGGAGGCTCACTAGATTTTGACGATTGCCATTTTGGCCTGCCTGCGATGCGTTGATGGCTCAGGTGGCACACTGCCTTACTAAAAAGGCTTTAACTCTTCGCCCGAGTGTCAGATTTGGGCGAATTTGGTATCGATGGAAAGCTTATTCAATTTCGCACATGATAAAAAGTGAAAATATTGAAAATACCATATGTATAATAGTGGATTCATCTTTGAAAAAGTTCTTTAATATTTTTTAGATGATTTTAAGCTAGGTAGAAGTATGAGGTATTATAATATCTCCCTCTTGGGAAAATTCATCCTCAAATAAGACTAATTTAGATGGAAGAAATGATAAGCTAAAGTACATACTGAACATGAACAGCTGAAACATAACTACCTGACTGACATTACTGAGATTTATGCTGAGCATGCATATCTGATGCATGATTTTATGATTGAGCTGATACATAAATGCATGAATGAGAGTATTGACAAGCTGATCGCGCATATCTAATACGTGAATATATAACTGAACTGACTCATGAACATACAACTGAACATGTAAGGGTAACGATACCAAGTTTGAAATAAAAACTGAGCATAGAATTGAATACCACATTTGTAACTGAAACCTGAACATGAAACTGGATAAGCTTAAAAAAAGCTATTACCTTGGGCTAAGTCTAAGCTTAATTACTAAATATGCATGAGCGGAAACATGAGAAATTAACTGGGACTAGAACATGATACATGAGATGAATATCATGATCTGAACTAAGTACCTTGAATACATGGCATATGACTGAGATTGGAGATAGAGGGTCAACCTATTGGTACCCAGTACTCTAAAATAGATTTGTTACGAGAAGAGAGCAGCATGTTGATGTCATGAAAGTTTTAGGGAATTATAGTGTATCTCTTCCTTGGGAAACTAGGTCTCTAAAAGAATATAGACTTGACTGTGATACAGAGAAAAACTAGGATGATGCACAGGGCACCAACAAACTGAATCGTCACTGGGCATGGATTTGTGAAAACTATATTACTTGAAATTACGAGATCAAGCTTATGACATGATTCAGAAATATTTTGTAACTAAGGTACAAAAATACTAATAAATAAGTAACTAATAGCTATATGCTATGGTCGGGTAATCCTAAAAGTGAACTGAGTTTCTGATCTGGCTAAACTAGTACTGGGACTGAGATTGTAGCTAAGATAGTAATTGAGACTATAACCATAACTAAGACTGTAACTGTGACTGAATGCTGGTTTTCTATAACTGAGGTTTAGACTGGTACAAAAGCACTAAATTTTGATGGCTAAATAACTGATAGTTAAAAGCCATGGTTCTGTAGGATTATCGAGTCCTTTACTGGATACTGACTACTGAATGACGCTTTAACTGAGGCCTTCAGAATGGAACATTAACACTACAAATTCACTGAGGTATCTAAACTAAGAGTATACGTGACATAATCTGAGTTTGACTGAAACCTAAGAGTGAAGTCATGAATCATTTGGGCTAATCATACTGTAAAGAATGACATGAGTGCATGAGTTATGAGTTGCATGACCTGAGTCTGATATTTCTGTACTCATGGAACTTTATTCGTAACATAGATTAATCCAAAAATCCTCATACTAGGAACTTAAAGCACACACTATTTTTATAGAAAGTGTGAGAATATAGGCTAGGTGCATAGAATTGTGATATGAATTATGCATAAGTATCGGGAGGGTTGAAGTATAAAACTTTGAATTGCAATAGGAATAGGTCGGGAATCACCTTCCCTTATTGATTTCCTACACCTACTGGTATTACTACTAGAACCTGAAGGCCTGGATTTCTGAGATATCATGACCAGACAGTTACTGCATGCCTATCGGGTTGTGTTATACTAACTCACTAGGGTAGAGACTGGAAAAGGTCCTGTTAATATTTGGTCTAACCTTAAAGTTGACTGTTATGTAAGGAGTTACAAAGAAAAAAGAAGCTCCTAAATCTGAAGAAGCGAGAACATGTAAATAAAGGATATGTAACATACCAGTGGCTGTATCAAAAGGACTTTCCTGATCCTATCGGGACTGAAGTGCATAGAGTCTATTTGGGCATTGCCCAGTGATAGAGCTGGAATTAGCACCCTGCTGATTCGGGTGATCGAACTGAGCTGAAAGACGACTATGTTGACTTTGAGGATTGGGTTTAGGACAGTCTCGGACCTTATGATCTGACTCGCTACATCTAAAACACACATTACTGTTGGCTCTACAAACACCCTTATGGTGCTTACCATACTCTTCAAAAAGTGGATGAGTGAAAACCCTGCTCTCATACCCTGGGACTTAGATCCTGGCGCCTTATATCTACGGTTATTTCTGAACTTTGGTGCTGGTGCACTAGCTGAAGAAGGAAATGAGGCTAGAAACTTCTGTCTATGCTGAGAACGGTTAACACCCTGCGACCCTAGCTGAGAAAAACTATAACTACCAGTTCTAGCCCTCTTATTTTCCCTCTTCTTTTTCGTCTTAAGTTTCTGCTCCTCAATCTATTGAGCATGGACCATAAGCCTTGATATGTCCATCTCCTTAATCAACATCACGGTTCTGCACTCCTTAACCACTCTACCTGATATTCCAGATATAAACTTACTCATTTTGGATCTACTGTCTACTACTACATGGAGAGCGTACCTGGCTAACTGAGTAAACTTAACGGAATACTCTTTTATGCTCATGCTTCCTTGTCTGAGGTTGATAAACTATAATACTTGGGCTTCTTTCTGATTTAGGGGAAAAAATCTATCTAAGATGGTTGTAGCAAACTTTTCCCACTCTATGGGCTCTACATCTATACCCCTGTCTACCTTTTACTACTTGAACCACGTATGGGCTATATCTTGTAGCTGATAAGTGGCAAACTCTGCACTCTTACTGGAAGTCACTCCCATGATGTCTGTGACTTTCTGAACCTGGTCGAGGAATTCCTGTGGATCTTCTTTGGACTTAGAACCTGATAATAAGGGAGAATTTATTCGGGTGAAGTCCTGAATCCTGGTTGCAATTGAATTGGCCACTGGGTTGGTCGGAATAGCAATTGGCCATTCATTTTGAGCTGTGACTGAATTGGCTAGAGTAGTGATTACAGTCCTGAATTCTGCATGAGAGACATGCTCATCCAGAGGATCTGCCTAAACGGGCTAAGGTGCTGACTGATTTCCCATTCTCCTTTTCTTAGTCCCTTTGGGAGGCATGTTCTGTAAACGAAAGACAAAATGGATTAGACTAAGAGAAAATTGAGTTTATGCTAACTGGCATGACATAAATACTGAAAGAAGGGAAACTGTTCCTAAAACATCTCATAGCCTTCTGCACATAAGTGTGGCACACAACACACCCATGCACAAGACTCTACTAGATGTGGCTTTTCTGACTTCCTAGGATACTGTTGAACCTTAGGCTCTGATACTAAGTTTGTAACACCCCGAATCTGGTATCCAGAATGCTACACGATGCTCATGACCCCGAAGGACCACAAGCTAACCCATGACTGATTCTATAACTGAGCACTAAATAATACATTATAAATATACAGAATATAAGCTGTAAAGACATAAGGTTCAAAACTGAACTAATACTGAATATAATACAATGTCTGTAATGGGGTCTAACAATACCCAAAACTAAAATAAACTGTCTGAAATATGTTAAAGTCTGAAAGTCTATAAACTATCTGAAAACTATAGAGTTGATGGGACATGTCCCCAAATAACTCTGAACTATAAAAATAATAAAGTAATACAATAATCATGTTATCCTCAAATAATGATGATTCATTATTAGTTTGACTGCTGAACGTCTGATCTACTAAGGATGCTCGGGAGCTCGTGCTTCTAAACCTATGGAATAAAACACTATAGCACACATGCGTCAGTATGTTGAATGACTAGTATGCAAGTGAGATAGGCTAAATACAAGGTTTCATATGCATGAACAATAATAACTGACTGTACAACATAAACATGAGAATATATGCATGAATACGTAACTGTATCTAACAATCCTGATATTGATGGAACTAGCTAGGTTCCGCACTGTACTAAATTAACTGTATCTGACAGTCCTAGATTTCTGTAGAACTTAACTGAGTTCTATTACTGAAACTAGATCTGAAACAGAGACTGCAGGAGGTAATCATCTAACCGACATACCCCAAAATTAAATTGGTGGGGTCTAACCTGTAACCCCAGCTGGAAGGGTATTAGTACCATGCCATGAAAAAGACAAGCTATGAGTAAACCCTCTCTAATAGAGAGATCTTCGATCAACCCCTCCTGTAAGGGAAACTCAAATGAGATGTGTATAGTTCCTAGACTCATAGGGGTACATCTCAACCTACGCTGGCTACATAGTTCTGGAATGCAGGGAATGCTACTAAGGATCACACCCTCTACTGGCTAACAGTGTGTGTCCTCATCCCTGGGTTCACTCGGTGCTGAATCCTACTCCCAACTAAATAGATACTGAACTGAACTGCTACTAATGGTATTGTTTAGAGAAGCTAAATGGAGTTCACTGAGTTTTATTGAATGACGGAATGCTACTGAGATCTGAGGACTGATGGAGAATACTGAAGTTACTGAGATTTCTAGAAATACTGAGGTTACTTAGATTACTAAGTACTGATGTTACTGACCACTGAGGTCACTGAGATTACTGCGTAGGACTAGACTGATACTGAATTTACTGAGTTTTTTTGAGTCATGAGACTGACTGAATTCTAAGGATCATGGCTTGACTGAGAGTATCATGAAAATATGACACTGGCTCTAGGCACACAGCTAAATTGTTGGGTATAATTACCCCTAGGAATTGATAGCATGAAACTAACAGGACATTACATTTCTTAAACACATGACCAATATCAACAATTCATAATACATTAATTTGGGGATTTCATGAAGCACATGGTTATCATAGTCTTGTACATGAATGGAATTGCATATAAACATGTCATACTTTCATCAACCTAATATCATAGACATTCCCTCAACCATTCATAATGCACACAATATCATGGAAGTCATTCTTAGTTATAGGGTAAAGCATACACTTATCACTTGGGTCACAATTAAGCTATAATGCATAATTTCTATTCTCTTAGGCATTTTATCAAACACCTAGGATGCATGACTTAGGGCATAGGCATGACTATCAAATTAATACAACAAAACTTCATATTTCAACGCAATTTCATTTGTTTCAGACCACATACTAGCATATGTTCATGAACAACACATAAAGATTCCAACTTGGGAATCATACAATCATAATCACATGAACATAATTAATCCACTACAAAATATTCATAATACATAATTTAAAACTTGATTCTTGGGCTTCATGGATGAAAAGAATCTATGAATGAACACTGTGCATACCTTAGTTCTTGATTCTATAAAGACTGACGAAGACATTCTTGAATTTGAGTCTTGGATTTGAATCCCCAATTTAAAACCCTAGCTTGTTCTTGTGAGAAACTTGAGAGAAACAATATATTTTGGGTGAATTATGGTTGAATCACGTGTTATTGGGTTTATATAGGGGTGATAAATTGACCCTTTTAACCCTTGAATGCATATTTTAATTCTGTGAAAATTTCCTGATTTTCATCCTTGGCGCGATGCGCCACTATCGTGCCAAGTTATTGGAACTGGACAATTGGTAATCTTCATGGTGGCGCGATGCGGGGCTATTGCATCACCACTTTATTTGTGACCTGGAAGTTTGGCGCGATGCAAAGACATCACGCTGAGATACTAGAAAAAGGACAATTCTAAATTTGAGCCCTGGCGCAATGCACCATAATCGCAAAAGATCACTGGATTTTGACGAATGCCATTTTGTCCTACTCCGCGACATGTTGATGGCTCAGGTGGCACACTGCCTTATTAAAAAGGCTCTAACTCTTCGCCTGGGTGTCTAATTTGGATGAATTTGGTATCAATGGAAAGCTTGTTCAATTTCTCATATGTTTAAAAATGGATTCATCTTTGAAACAAGTCTTTAATATTTTTGGGATAATTTTAAGCTAGGTAGAAGTATGGGGTATTACATTCGTCCTCGAATGAGGCTGGTTAAGCTGAGAATACCAAAAACTCTTTAAACATATACTGAACATGCATAAATAGGAACATGACAACATAATTGGGTATAAAACATGATACATGAACTGAATATCGTGAACTAAACTGATCTTCTTGAATACATGAGAATGGTTATAAAGCTGCGATTGGAACGAGAGAGTCAACTTATGAGTACCCATTACTTTAAGATGGATCTTGTTAAGTGAAGAGAAGATGAAATATTTAGGACATGAAAGCTAGAGAGACTATAGTACATCTCCCTCTTAGGTTATTATGTCCCCTAAAAGATACTGACTTAACTGAAATACTGAGGAAAGGTTGAGATAATGCATGGGGTATTTACGAACTAAATCATGGTTGAATGTGTGGAATCTGAAACTAATACATGATCTGAAATAAATTTATGATTTGCATTTTTTTGAAGGAACTTCCTTATGAATAGGAGAGATGAAAACTATAGAAACTTGTCTGCTTGATTGCTAAACTGAATTATTAGCTATCCAAACTACTCATACTGAATCTTATGATTAAATAGAGTATTTTTTATGCTCTTTCTAAGAAGTTCTAATAACTCAAGGGAGCAAAGAATCTTAGGCATAGTTTTAATAAGACATGGATAAGAAATCACAACATGGCTAAAATTCTTATTATGGAACATAGGCCTACGAAACATCAGCTAGGATAGAGTTACTAAGCCTTATGCATTGCAACTACTAATCTACAATCTTATCCAAACTTCTCAACCACTCCCCAAACTATACTTTATACTTCAACACAGCACATCACTTGAGGCTACTGAAAATTTTCTCATGGGCATGATAACTCTTCCCACTAAGGTCTGAGCCGGACTGAATTGTCCCACTGTGTTCAAGCCTACTCAAATCTATAAGATGCACCCATAACACTGTAATACTAGTCTGAGTCATGAATTCAATATGCTTTGCATTTTAATACTTTCCCATCTCCTGAATAATTTTGATTACCCCTTCAACAACTAAATACAACCTCTTACTAGCCATTCACTAACACGTAATGCATTTATCCACTTACATATCAACATAACTTTCAAACCTATCTTTATAACTACCATCAGAATACATCATACCCAACTCAAATAGATCCACCAAGGTTTTCTTTCCACCAATAGATACCACACACCTCCTATAAACTCTTTTAGTAATAATCGAGTCACCTACTAGGTAGAAACAGAAAAAGAATCTGAAATAACTTCCAGCTCAAAACCAAAAGATATAGCAATATAAAGAGTCACATAGGAGAGAGTAGACCCTAGATCAAGAAAACAATATACGTCATGATATAAAAGTTTTAATGTACTAGTAATAATACCAGGTGATTCATTGTATTCCTATCAGGACTCTAAAGCATACAACCGACTCATTAAGAGACTCAATGGATCGAGTGAGGTCGATCAGTAAAGGCTTGTGGTTGCCAAGAATAGGTAGAAGATTTATAATAATTGATGAGTTCATGATATGACGTTCATCTTTGGTGTACGGGTTTTATTTAAGGCATTGCCTATTAAGGATGTGATGAGATTTGGCAAGAAAAGAAAAAATAGTCCAAGGATTATTAGACCTTTTAAAGTTCTTAACAAATTTAAAGATGTGGCCTATATTGGCTCTATCTTAAATCCTTTGGTTTATCTGATATTCTAGCACTTAATTTTGAAATGATATCGTCCCAATAATTCTCATATGATTTGGTGAGATTTAGTTTCATTAGATCACAATTTTTCCTTTGAGCAAAAGCCTATTACTATTTTAATATGCAGACTAGAAGGTTTAGATCCAAAAATATTAATTATGTGAAAGTTTAGTGAAGACATATCCCCATTGAGAAGGTTGTATGGGAGGTTGAGTCTAATATGTGGAGTTTATACCCTTAGCTTTTTATCGATTAAGGTACTTTTTTGCTTTTTGTTTAAGGAAGAATGTGTGCTTTAGTGGTGGATAATGTAACAACATTCTTTGTGAAACTTTTCTATATTTTTACCATTTATTTCTTTCCCGTAGTTTATTTATATCATTTGTGTATTGTGGGGATGGTTGGCACGGTCCTTGAATCATTTGGGAATGATTTGTATGGGTTTATGATTTTAAGTAGTCTTAAAATGGTATATTAGACCTCAATCAACATTTTTGGGATTCAAACTTTAGATGGTGATTCTATCAATTTGATTATATCTAAAATTTCAATTTTGGTGCATGGTTGGTTTGCATCCTGAGTCTATATTTTGAGTTTTAAGCATTTGAGTAAAAACTAGTTATTTTGGCCTAAAGGGGTTCCTAGAGGTAACTTTTTGATAACGACCTCTTTTGGTAATCTACTAGTTCCTTTTTTTGGATTAATTTTTGGATTTTCTCATTTATCGATAAATAAAGATTACATAGTCTTTGCACTATTGGGTCGGCCCACTACTGAATTCTGGAAATTAAAAACAAATAAACCAACCCAGCCCACTCCACTTGGGATTATTACATATAGCTTAAGTTTAGGGTTTTCTAATCCTATTCCTTTCTTCCCGCTCCTCTTATTTGGTCTATGATGTCATTATTAGTCATCTTCAATGATCAATTCTTCCTTCTTCAACTCTGGGTTATTAAAACATTGTCATTTCAGCTTCATCTCTATGTGTTTATCAGCTTGCAAATGTAAGAGACATCTTCTCTTTTGCCTCTTTACCTTCTGTGTGTTCTTCATTTGAATATCTTGCTCTTTGACCTTTCTCAGCTATGATCTTCGGTGAATGGAACAAGAATCATCTTTTTGAGCTTCATTAAAGTGTCTCTTAACCTAGATCTGGTTATGTACTTTGAGTAAGTTTAAAAACTCTTGAGCTAAGATTCTTCTTCTCTTTTCTGTACTAATCCTTTCTACTCTTGCAGATACAGATGGGATTAATATTGTGGAATGCTTTGACCCGCTAGTATTCAACCAATAACCCAACTCTAGGTTATGAAAAACCTTTTCATAAAGACCCTTCCCTTTTGTTGTGAATCTACTATGTAGGTTGCAGTAGATTAGGATAATTAATTAACTTTAAAACTAATTTTGTGGCCTTTCATGTCTTGTAATTATAATGTATGTTCAGCTCAATTCAGTAGCCTAGTCAGCCTCTCACCTCCATTGTGGTGACAATCTTAAATATGGAAATTGTGTTTTATCATTGTTAATAATTGACTTCCCTATTGTTTGAATCTAATAGAAATGGGTGAATGTTAACTCTCCTACCGCAAATGCATAATTAGAAAAGTAGCCAGCTAATTTTTTCCCTTCTTTTAGTATATTGTGGTATTGCACTGTTGTGTGTTGTAATAGGCTCCTTATTTGCATCATTTTGTCTTCAACATTCCATGGATAATCCCATTCTTGCTTTAAAATCTTCAACATACATAGGGAATATATCTGGATTATTACTCTGCTTATGTTTTCTTGATTGCAATGTATTGCTGCTTGTAGAATAGCTTTTGCTTCTGCATCTAGATTTGTAATGTCCTCTATGACTGCACTTTTTTCTTAAAGTAGATCTCCTTCCTCATTCCGTATACAAAAGGCATAAGAACTTGATCTAGGATTTCCTCTAGAAGCACCATCTATGTTATATTTAACCCATCCTTGCTGAGGAAAACTCCAAATAACCTTTGTTACCTTCACACTGATCTGTCGTCTTAACATCTCATTCACTATATCTAGCCATGTGTTTGGGAAATCTTGATATGGTTTCCTCACTTTAAGCAGCATTAGTAAGTTTTCGGTGATATTGTGATGTACATTAAGCAGAATGATTTGCTATCTTCATGTTTTCCTCTATTCTTCCTTCTCCATAACTCTCAGATAATGATGCTAGACATAGTTAAATAATAGCTCATGTCCCTAATTGGGACCTCTGCATTCCACCATGCCATCACTGTTTCTTTAAAAGATAAGCCTTGAATATTTATACCTACAAAATAAGAGAAATAGAACCATGTTCTATTAGCAATAGGAGCTATAAGAAACACATGTGAAATGGTTTCTTGAGCATGATTAGTGCAACACCAGTATTTAGTAGGGCCTTTCACACCCCATCTTCTGATTGTCTCCTCTACAAGGATCCTTCTTTTCCAAATTCTCTACATTAAGAAAGAGAATTTAAAAGATATGCCTCTTATCCATATTTTCTTAAAGATACTACTATTTTCTTGCTTTTATCTGATATACTTCCATGTTGATTTCACTAAAAATCTTCCATTAGTTTTTTGCATCCAAATTATTTTATCCTCTTCAATGGTCAAATATGGTATCCTTATTTTAGCCAGCACATGATCAGCAATCTCACTTGATACCAGTTGGGACAACATATTAGTATTCCATCATCCTTGTCTGACCAAATCTCTGATTTTCTGATATCTGTCATCCCATTCAAAGTCTGTTTTAGTGATATTATACAAACTAACCAAGGAAGTCCAATTATCCCACCATATATTTGAGTTTTCTTTTCTGACTTTCCATAAAATTTAGTGCTCTATCATGTCCTTAGCCTGTAGCATCTTCTTCCATACTTGTGAACCACCTACTCCTTTCTTCTACATAACCTTATTAGGGTGCTCCTTCTTGCAATATTTGTTATATATGTACTCAGTCCAAATGGACCTTTTGGTCCTAAAATTCCAACATAACTTGCAGAACAAATCCATAGATACATCTTTTAACATTCTGAATCCTAAACCACCTTTATCTTCTGGTACACACTTATTCTGCCACTTTACCCAATTTCTGCTTCTAACCCCTATGTAACTACTCCAAATGAATTGATCCAACATCATTTGTATTTGGTTAAGAACATTCCCAAGTGGATTCATAACTAACAGACAATGCACTGGTGTACTCTGTAAGACATGTTTTATCAAAATAGCCATTCCCCCATAGGATAGTAGTTAACCTTTCCAATTCTGCAATTTGCCATTGATCCTATCTATTAAACCTTGATAGTAATATTTCTCCTTCCTCATATGGAATATTGGACATCCTAGATAGGTAAAAGGAAATTCCTTTCTTAAAATACCTGTAATCACTTTTTCCATAGCCACCACTCCATATGATACCCTCTTATGCAAATACATAGCATTTTTTCTTTTTAAATCCTCTATCCAAAAGTCCTCTCATACATTTCTAGAGTTTCAATCAATATATTCAGTGTATTGATCTCATCCTTACATAAGATGATCATGTCATCAGCAAAGGCTAGATGATTCAATTTAGGACTTCCTCTAGGCATTCCAAAAGGTTTAAACTCCTTCTCCAACAGTATCTTTTTGAGTGATTTAGACATTACCTTAGCAGCTATTATAAACAAGGTTGGTGATAATGGATCTCCTTGTTTCAACCCTCTGGATTAGCTAAGAAAACCCTTAGGTTGACCATTTAATAGGATTGGGTACCAGTTGTTACTCAGAAGTTTATACACCAAATCAATAATAACTTTACCAAATCCCATCTTCCTCATAACCTTAGTTAAAAAAATCCATTCTACTCTATCATATGCTTTCATCATGTCAAACTTTAGCACCATGTTGGGAGGCTTACCTCTTTTCCTAATCTCTGTCACAATCTCCTGTACCACCAGTATATTTTCAGTTATACTTCTTCCCAGCACAAATCTTGTTTGCTCCTCTAAAATAAGAAATGGCAACAACCTCTTAATTCTGTCATATCTGATTCTGGAGAAAATCTTATTGACAAAATTACTGATGGATATTGGCCTAAAATTTGAGAAAGTATTAAGAACTAGCTTCTTAGGCAGCATTAGTAGATTTATATGAGTAATAAACTTAGGCAATTCAAATTCACAACAAAAGGCCTTCACCATGTCATAAATATCTTGACCAATTATTTCCCAAGAGTCTTAGTAAAATACCCCTATCATACCATCTGGACCCCAACACTATTTCTATTTAATCCCATAACTATTTCTCTCACTTCCTACAAAGTTGGAATTTTAATCAATTCCTTATTCTACTGAGCATCAACTAATTTTAGAACTTCATCAATAATAGAAAATTGCAACACTCACATAATCATTGAACCATGTTGAAAAATAGTCAAACACTTTATCATTGTCATACAACTGCTCATACAACTGCACAAAGTAGTTGTCAAAGAGGATGAAAATTAATTCAGTCGCTTTATCTTGTAATTGAATATGTAAAGCAAAATAATAACAACTTACTCAAGAAATAGTTTAACTTGAGGGCAATTCAACAAGACATGTATTGATGCAGACTTAAACTCCGTTGAACTAAGATGCCTCCGTGTATGATTTTTTGAAACTTCACCAGGTTGATTGAAAATTGATAACGGCTCTCTAGCAACCTCACCACCATCATCGTGATGATTGGTCCTATTTCGTGATCATGGAACATCACTTGCAAAGTAATACGAACAGAAATTGGTCGTTTCCTTAGCAAGATATGCTTCACACATTAAGCCTTCAATTCTATGTTGTTGCTTGATACTCCGTTTATTCTTGCCAATAGTCCTATATAATATTATATTATAAAAATTTTAAGAAAAAACATTAATGGAGAGGAATATATTAAGATTTACATTAGTTACCTGTCAAATGGATACATCCATCGATATTGAATCGGACCTCCAAGACGAGCTTCATGCCCAAGATGCACAGGAAGATGTTCCATCACATCCCAAAATCCAGGTGGAAGAATCTTCTCTAGCTTATTCATAATTATAGGAATATTTTGTTCCATCTGAACTAGGTTCTCTTCTATCAACGTGCTGGAACACAAGTCTTTGAAAAACAAACTAATTTCAGTCATGGGTTTCCAGATTCTTTCAGGCAAGCTACTCAATGCTATGGGGAGTAATGTTTCCATGAAAACATGACAATCATGACTTTTCATGCCAAATAACTTTTCGTGCTCTATATCAACACGCTTTCCCAAATTTGAAGCATGACCAGCAAACATTCAACTACTCAACTCATTCACATATCTTACATTTTTGGTCGATTGTAAATGAATAGCTAGCTGGTAAGTCCATTCTAGCTTTAACATTGTCTTTTGTCTTGCCATTGACATCCATTACTGTGTTAAATAAATTATCAAAGTAATTTTTTTAGTATGCAGGGGATCAAGATTATGTCGAAGAAGATGATCCTTCCAATATGACAATTCTCAAAATATACTCTGTTTTGTCCAATTATGTGCAACACCATGCCCATCAAATTTGTACAGTTCTTCTTCTTTAACCTTTGGAAAGTGTTGAACCCTCTCCCAAACTTGTTCTCCCGTATATATTGGAGGTGGACAGTCTCGATCAACCTTATTCTTTCTAAATGCATTTTTCATATTTCTAAACTCATGATCCATGGGTAAAAACTGACGGTGACAATCAAACCAACAATTTTTTTGGCCTTGTTTCACAGTGAATGTTTTAGTATTTTCCAGACAGTAAGGACAGGCTAACTTGCCAGCTGTCATCCACCCGGACAATATTTCGTAAGCAGAAAAATCACTAATAGTCCATATTAAGACAGCCTACAAATTAAAATTTTGCTTAAGCGACACATCAAATGTTTCAACACATTCAATCCATAATTGATTAAACTCATCAATCAAAGGTTGCAAGTATACATCAATCATAATTTTTAGATTACGCGGTCCAGGAATAATACAATTGAGAAATATATAAGGACTGGTAATGCACATCTCAGGTAGAAGATTATATGGTGTCAAATATACAGGCCAACAAGAATATGGTGCAGCAGAAACAGAGTATGGAGTGAATTCATCTGAACATAAACCCAACCTAATGTTCCGTGGTTCGGTTGCAAACTCTGGATATTTTCTATCAAAATACTTCCAGGCCTCTCCATCAGATGGATGACACATAACATAAGGTGGTCTTCTATTTTCATGATGCCATCTCATGTGAGGAGCTGACCTATTTGATGCATATAACCTCTTTACCCTTTGTATAAAAGGTAAGTAATGCATCGCCTTTACAGGAACTTTCTTCCCGCTAGGAGCTTTTTAAAAATGAGCTCTTTGACAAAACTTACAAGATTCTAGATTAATATCAACATTGTAGTATAACATGCAGCCGTTTTCACAATAATCGATTCTCATCGATGATAGTCCTAACTTTGACACCAACCTCTTTGTCTTGTAGAAATTATCAGGTATCTCTTGATTCGGGTCAACTAATTTATGCATAAGGTCAATCACAACATCCATTACCTCTCGAGGAATATTCCAATCTGATTTGATACTTAATAACCTTACAGCAATAGACAATTGAGAGTGTGGACTCCCCTCGTATAGAGGCCGACTACAATCTTCCAAATGTTCAAAGAAATATTTAGATTCATCATTGGGATCTTCTTCAACATTATCACCAGATTGAAAATCAGAATGCATTCATACGCATCTCGAATCATGTCGTGCATTCTATAATTTTGGACATCAAGTTCCACCACCCCACAACTTCCACCAGCAACATAGTGTTGAGAACTTCTCCATGACTAGTCCACACTGTATAATCTTCTTTAAACCCATTTCGATAGAGATGAAGCTTAACAATATCAGGTTTTTCATAATTCCTACATTTACATTTACTACAAGGACACTTAATCAAGCCATCGAGTTGAAAAGGTTCCAGTGTCATTGCATAGTCCACAAAACCATCGACACTGACTATAAATTCAGGCATCAACCCCATATGACAAATATTAGTCATATTATAATCTAACTACAATCCATCTATACAAAATCACATAGTTAAAATTGTTAAACTCTAAATTAAGAAAGAAAACTTTATAACAAATCAAGAATTTGCATAATTAAATGTAACGAGCTCGTTAAAAGCAAAAACTTATTGTATTTTGCAATGTAAGATTTATAAGGAAAAAAAATACAAAACTAAATAAACACAAAACACAAATACCACAAATAAATGTTATTGATAGACAATATCATAATACACATAACTATATATAGTAATTAAAATGAGACAATGAATAAAGTAGTAAAACTACTTCTCTTATTTATAATTTATTAAGGACGTATAAAGTAAATTAAACAAGTAATATAAGACAAAGTATTTTATCGAGTACTAAAGTTCTTTTTTTTTTTGTTTCAATACAACAATGTCAGTCTAATCACCACTCTATAAAACTACCTTTAAGTCTTGGTGGCACATTCTAACCTCACAGAACCTCGGTTGCAAGCTTTCATTTCCCCTATCCCACACCAATACAATAAATATACAACATCATCATTAAAAAGAGTCATACATTTTGAATAAGTTCATTGATGGATAAAATGCAATATTAGTCGAAGTAGAAACTTTTGTCTAGGCAGACAAGCGTCAAGATACTTTGACTCATCTATTCTTATTGCAAAGACACTGTCTAATATCAAAAAGACAAAAAGTTATAAGAGAATCTTCCCAAATTATATTATTCCCGTGAATCTAAAGGTTAAAACCCTAAATTTTAGGTGACAGCATAATAATATCTCCAGAATTCCTAGCAACAGTGTTGATGAATAATAGAATAAAGTAGTTATACATAGAGAGCAACTGATGGGCATTTGGTGACATACACACTACTAGTCTATTTCTATGGAAAAGAGACATTAGGCACTCAAAATAAATTTTCATTAAACGAAAAGGGATTGGTCCCAAAGGCTCCTAGTTAGGCACTACAACCTAGTTTCATTGAGTAAAGGTTTATCAAACATGTATTTATAATTGACATCACATTGACAGTAGAAATTCTAGTATGGTATATTTGAATCTGATACACACAAAAATGGCTAATATAGTGCAGATGGATGTATAAGAAGGGTTCTATTTTGGAGTATAGCTCTTATCATTTCACCCCAAACTTTTTTTATTTCATTCAATCTAATCATAATCAATCATTGGTAACATGACACTAAATAAAATCAAAGGCTTTTTAAGAAATAGGTCTAAAATCAATAGCCGCGACAACAACAATATACCCAGTATATTCCCACCAGTTGAGAATTATGAGATCAATAAGAACAACAAAAAATCAAAAAATAAGTTCTGAAATTGCATAAACCTTCAACTATTCGATCGAAAACCATAAATCTGAAACACAGTTCTAAAATAAAATCATGAAAGACAAAAAACATAGAAACACAGTTCAAGATAATAAAATCCTCAACTATTCATAACAATCTTCACATTTTGAGAAAATTAAAAAAGACCCATATATTTCATTCTATTCTATACATAAATAAGAAAAAATCAAAATTTGCAAACTTACCTGAAAGAGCCGAATATGGATTTGAGAGAGTTCCGACTTTGAGAGGGAAGAGTTTTGAGAGAGATTTGGATTTCAGAGAGGGAGCTGCTGCTCTGTGTTTTTCTGCTTTGTAAGTATAAAAATATACTGCTCTTCATTTTTCTGCTTTTCAATTATAAAAATATATACTTTAAAAAGTAAATAGACATTATTTTACTTCATAAAATAATTATAAATAATTATTTTTAATATTTAATCTTAATTTAGTAAAATAATAGCAACCTCATAAGGTCGCAATGTGTAAAATTTTATTGATAACTTGGCGCTAACTTTTCTCGCATTTTATTTTCATTCCCACACAATTTTTGTTAGCATTTATCGACTTGTGAGATCTCTCTATTTTAAAATAAATTTAAAAAATGAGGGAATAAGCGACCTCATGAGGTCTCTTATTTGCGACCTACTTTTGAGGTCTCTTATTTTAGGTCTCTTTTTACAGCTTTTTTAGTAGTGACATTTATCGGGTTTCGTAGAGTTTCCTTCTTAAATATGATTCACTAGTGTGGAGTCTTGAAATAATGCTTCACCCCATAAAATCTTTTTCTTTTGATCGACTGCTAATAATTTCTCTCAATTTAGTTTCATCTTGTTTCAGGGTCCTTCGCAAATTTCTCCTATTTTCTGCCTTAACTTCCTTATTCCTATTTTCCTTTTTCACCTTTTGCACCTCTAGAATTTCCCTCTACTCCCATGTAGTTATCTATTGACAACATAGCTCCAAGTTGTTCCACTTTGAAGAGGACTTTTAGATCACCTAAAGCAACAATTCTGGGTCGGTAAATAGGTATGCTGGTGATCCAATTTTAATTAATACAAGAAATTATAAATTTGACCAATTTTTGAAGGATTTATCTTGGGTACCCATTAAGGTCTGTTCTATGAAAAAGTATACAATGAATGGTTTTAAATTCAATACCAAAGAATGCTCCAAACATTAAAAAAAACTAATAATAGTAGAGTTTGGGTAAAGGGTGATGATGTAGATCAAAATGGTGTTGACTATTGTGGGATACTTAAGGAGATTTTAGAAATGGAGTATTTTGGTTGGCCAGAAAAAAGAATTGTATTGTTTAGATGCAAATGGTTTGACCCTACCCCAAATAGAGGAACGAGGGAAATCAAACAATATAATATCATTGAAGTAAGTCACACAAGGGAGTATGGGGGGCGTATGATCCTTTCATCATTGCACATAATGCTAAGCAACTATATTATACTCCTTATCCCTTGTGTCCAAATAAATTGGATTGGTGGG
>NC_061115.1:43594688-43611963 GCF_002878395.1 Capsicum annuum
GTGGGCGGTAATTAAAATCAAGCCAGTGGATCGAGTGAAAGTTGAAAATGTATTAGATGTTGCATACCAGGATGATGACATATCATGTGCTCACCAATCAGTTGATGTTGACTTAGAAAATAATTTAGAGCATCCTGAACACATATTGAAAGAGGTCGATATAGAAGAAATAGAATTGACAGCAAATGAAGAGGTGGATGAATCAAATAATGAAAATGTAACAGTTGATGAGAAAAATTAGTTAGAAGAGAAAAGCGGGTTAGAAGAGGAAAAATGGTCAGAAGAAGAAGAATGGTCAGAAGAAAAACGAGGGGCAAAAAAAGAGGATGACGACGAGGAGGAATGATAATTTGAAACAACACATCTGCATTTTTTTGTTTCTTTGTTTGATTTAGTTTATTCTTTTTTTTTCTCTAATTTGATCAATGTAGTTTTTGTTTACCCTATTTCTATTTTTAGCTGAGAATTATTCATTTGATTTAATGTTATTCTTATTTAAAAGTTTTGTTTGGAGTTCTTAAAGTGAAACTTGCTCCTTTAATCTCTGATTGGTATGTTTCTCAAAATATATTGGTGTGTGTACGTCTGACTGCGCATTGAAGTTGTTCAAGTTTGTTAATTTCTTTCATTGATGTCACATGTGTTACACCATACGTATGTCATACGCTTGGTTTTCCTCACATACAGTTATATGGTAAAAATGTGTACATTTATAGTGTCTCTAAACTATGGTTACTTGAAGATATTATATGAAAATTTGTGTAGATGGCAGGCGGTGATAAGGATAAGGGTATTGCTAATTCTCCCAAAAATAAATTAAAGAAAGCAAGTATGATTAACAGGCAATCGATAGGTATACATATAAGATCGGACTCTACACCATCTCATCCGTCACGAGGTGCACCAGCAGCATATACTCAACAACCCCCAAATACGACTACGATAAGGCCCACATTAGGTCATGTTACCTCACATGCATATAGTTAATTGCATCACATGATGCAGCAGCAGACATCTAGTGCCTCGCATACAGTTACTCTTAACCCTGGTAACTTACAACCTTCATCAGTATCTACTCCACAGATTGGGATATCAAGTCTTTCGCTTTGAGGCAACATCTCTGAACCTGAAATTTCTACCATAGACCAGTCTATTACACATGGCTAGGTTTATCCACAAGATGGCATTAGGGATATGCGCAACAGACTCATCATAGAGCCTGACGGCTATGGGTATGGTTTTTACAAAATATATTTAGTTTATGAATATCTCATAATTGTTTTAGCTTTAACCTATAAATGTTTAAATTTTGGAATACAATTTTAATCTGGATGCTTCTGTGAGGATCCTTTCTCAAATCATTCAAGATCTTTATAGGGGTGTTGTAACGAGTTGGGGCAAGATGCCAGACAATCTCAGGAACCAGATTCTTTTGAAATTCAAGGTATATTCATTTCCATGCTCTTCTTTTCCTTACTAATTTATCAAAAAGGTTAAAAAACAAAAGAAAATTATAGTGTGCAGCTTCTTGTTACCTTTTTCATTTTGTGTCTAGTATATCATCTCCTTCTTGTTACCTTCTTTCTATATTATCTTATCTAGCAGAAATAAGGCTACTCAAAGATATTGTTCTGATGCGTTCCAGGATTACATCTTTATTTGGGTGTGCTTACCTGTCTATTAATATAGTATGCCCTTTCTAGTTTGCATTGACTGTTAGTAATAATCTATGGCCTAACTGTTGTACTATTGTTATCTCTTATCTGGAAGAATGTAACTTTTTGTCTATGGAAAAGAAAACAATTTCGTCTTTTCTCTGTAATATTAGTTAGTATGTAATTTGGGGTTCAGATTTGAAATTGTTGTCTTAAGACAAATATATATAGATCAATGTATATTGCAAATTGCATATTTTTGCTCCACTAGCATTAGCAATACATGAGAAGAACAACTTGGATAAGACAATATATAGAGGTACATGATAAATGTCGAATAAAACAAGTTTTCAGTATTGCATCCCTTGTTCCTTTAATCGTCTTGCTGTAATTTCTTTTTGTATCATCTGAAGGACTGCTGAATTTCTTCCAATGTTTTACCTTTGATTTTTGAAACCCAAAGCCTCACAAAAACCACCGTAAAAGCTGAGACCAGTGCATAAATAGCAAATGTTCATGCTAAATTTACAGTCTCTCCACCTCTGCCTCCTGCACCACCACTTCTTTCTCCACTTTCTCTCTTGTCATCGATGTCTGTGTGTCCTTAACTCCAGTCTTGGCCAGTTCCCACCCACTGTTGTTCCCAAAAATAAACTCCCCGCATAGATAGTACTTCCCCAACTCGAAAGCCTTTGCAACGAAGTTTGCCTCTCGAACTGCTTACTGTAATTGCTTCCGCTACTCGATAACCTCTGTAATGAATTTTTCCGATCAAATGTTCTCTCTTATTTCTGCTTTAGTGGTACCATGTGGCAGTCAACTGGCTCATGTATAGGTACAGCTTCAGGAGGAACAAGTAGTAAAAGTTCATTTTCATCAGTTGTATTTGTATTGTAGTCCAATTTGATCTTCATGTGATTCTGTATTGATTTCTCTTTCTTATTTTTCTCAGCCAACCAGTTTACAAAAGCTGTCAATTGCTTCTTGTGAATCTTATTGTTATTAGTCTCTTTAACATGATCACTTATGAGTTGTTGTTTCGATGTCACATCGACTTCACTTTCCTTTGAAGAAGATTTTTTATTTTCAACATCACTACTACTAATCTTCTTCTCGTGATCATTAATAAACTTTGCAGATGCATCGAATCCGCGATCAAGAAATTGTCAAATGCTTCTGTAATTGTCAATAGTGTTAACAATCTGCAATGTGAAATGATATGATAAGAAACTAAGGAAAGATGATAATTACGAATATATAGCCCTATTGATGCCATGATCTTACCCCTTTCCATCAATTTACTCGACAATTTGACCACTAGAAATCTGATTGTGTGGTTTGGGATTATTTGTTAGCTTTGTTAAGTCTGATAACTTAAATCTCATCTGTTTTTGTTTTTCATAAGTTTGAATCAACTTGTTCTTGATTTATTTAATTTGAGGGTCTATTGGGAACAATATCTCTATGTCAATGAGGTAGGGGTAATTTATTTAAGTTTATCTTGTCATTATAGAGAAAGTGTTTCATTAGAAAATTAATTCATCTTAGTTTTTCTTGTCATCACAGAGAAAGTATTTTTGGCATCCAGAACATGAAACCCAGATTAAAGAAAACTTTAAGTTAAAAGCTGGGCGCATACTTACTAGCTTGCTATCAAAATCTCGAGAAAAAAACAAGAGGCCTAGGTGGATTCTACCTAAAAATTGGCAAAAGTTAGTTGACCATTGGGAGACAGATTTGAGGTTCAAGCAAATGCGTAAGATTGGCAAGAAAGCTAGAGCATTTCTTAAGGGTGGTTCTTTACACACGAGTGGAGCTCTGAGTCGGGGAAATGTAAGGAGAAAACTGGTAGGTCATTCATGTGATTTTGGTAATTTTTATTGAATTGTGACTGATTAGTGATACCTTATCCTCGGACAACCGATTATTCTAGACAACCGGTTCTTAATTTCTACTTTTTGATTCCCTGATGTGGTCTTTGAATTAGACTTATATTCTCTTTGCCTTATCTATTGGGGAAAGTATTTAGAACTAGCAATCTGG
Source organism: Capsicum annuum (assembly GCF_002878395.1). Taxonomy (NCBI): domain Eukaryota; kingdom Viridiplantae; phylum Streptophyta; class Magnoliopsida; order Solanales; family Solanaceae; genus Capsicum; species Capsicum annuum. The sequence goes on from NC_061115.1 coordinate 43,598,387, forward strand.
ATCTACATGCTTGATGGTTATATGTGGATTTTTAGCTTCCTACTGGAAGTTTGTTGTTCTTTTGGTTAATAGGTTTTAAATTGCTTTTTTAGGAGAACTTTCTGTTGGATAGTTGAATAGAGTTAGAATGTTATGTCATTAGAGTAAATCTCTTTCCTGGATGTTTGTTAATCCTTGTTTAGTTATGGTAAATAAGAGCAATACCAGTATATTGTCTCATCTAAAACAAGTGAGGAGAGTTTATTACTCTGGAAAAATTAGTTAACACACAATGCTTATAATCTATCCAGTGCCAACCAACTTTACATTAATAGCAACTAGTTATTTCCTTCTTGTTGTTGTTTCTTGTCTTTTTTGTACTTTCCTTCCTACCCTTTTCAACTTTTTTTTTCAAATCCTATTCTTTTTCTTTCAGTTCTTAAAGTAAAAGACAAAAAAAAAGACAAAAATAAAAACAAGAACATATAGAAAAACTAAGTGTAAAGTTGGGAGTTTTGATAGTTGCTAGCATGGTGGGGTATGTTAAATTTGAGGTTATTGGTGTATGGAAACTTCAGATTTGATATTAAAAGAAAGGAAAATGAAGATAGAGAAGAAGAACAAGTGTTGTAGTTGACTTCAACAAGTGAAAGTAAAAGTGATAAACTAGTTAGTTTTGAGTTTTGAAGGAAAATTCTTCTAGGCTTACTTTTTCTTGGGATATTGTGTGTCTTTTGGTTAAACGGGTTACTGCTGTAATCATTTTGAACCAGTCCTTTTTTCCCATCTGATTTGCATTTAAGAGAAATAATTTTTGTTTATACCATAAGAAGAAAAAATTCATTATTAAGTTATCTGCAGTAACCAAGGATTGGTAATATCTGTATGCACAGAGATGACTCGTGCATGGAAAGGATCATCCACATTTGTTTCCCATTCTTTTGTCAACCTCGTGCATCTTCTCGGCATGACCAATTGCCTTCTCTGATTTACCTCATCACAATTGCTCATAAGAATTGCTAGGTCTCGTAAGACATCATGCTGAGACACCAATATCTCATAGTAACTTGTATACATGTCTCCAGCTCTGCTACACGAACAACACATTGATTTTTTACTTAAAGAAAATCATATTCTAACAAAAATTAAAAGGTTGTTCGAGGAGATTTGAGTCCACCGCTTACCGTGCATCTTTGACTAAATTTAGGAGATTTTTGTCTTAAAGGTCAACAAGAATGTGAAAAGCCTCTTCCTCATACAATGTCATGTAGCTCCACCCACATATTAATTAGAACATCAAGGGGAATCATTTTGTCTTCTGGGAAAGCACCCAAGTCCAGGAAACACTCTCTCACCTTCTCAGGCAAACAGTTGATACTCAATTTCATTTGCTCAAGCAACTGTAGTTCATGAGACTCACAGATAGGTTGACTTCGTGATAATTTGTTTTTTACGCTTGTCCAGAACATCTCATGCTTTCCTTTTAATGAAGATCCAATGACCCTGAGAGACAAAAGAAGCCCTTCACATTCATCCACAACCTAAAAGTCCTAGTAGTAATGCTCGTAGTACAAACTCTACTTGCCACTCATTACTTAGAGAACTACAGGTCTTTTTTTCTTTGTGTTGCTTTACTTACTTCTTTACTTTAGATAGACTAAAATTTTTCTGTCTATGGGAAATTTAGTTGTAGACCTTAAATTCTTGTTTTTCTTGGTATTTATTAAAAGAAAAAAGCTACACTTGAGCCCGGGGTCTTTTGGAAATAGCCTCTCTACCTCTATGAGGCAGTGTTAAGGTCTGCCATCTGCATACACTTTACCCTCCCTAGACACGATTTCATTGTTGTTGTTGGTTCTTATTAAAAAGGATATTTTGGTTTCTTGGTTTTGTTTTCTTCATTTCCCTTTGCTTTTGTTCTCTTGGTTCTTGAATTTTGGTTTTCTTGGTAATTATGAAAAGGGTAGTTGTTGAAGCAACAGACTTAACAGACTAATAACTGGGTTGCTCAGACTTATTAGTTTGTAAGTAGCAACTTTGTTTGTTGGTTCTCCTCTATTCTATTAAAACAACAGATATAATTAAAGATTAATGACATAGTTAGGGAGTTTTCTAGTCAGTTTGTGCTTTTTGAGCTGGTACGAATATTGTTTTATTTCTTTTTGAAAAATAAAATCTAAGAAGACTACCGTAATTATTATTTCATAGCAATTAAAATTAAATTAATTTAGTTTGTAGGAAAAGGAACTTGGGAAGAAAATAACTCAGGCTGAGGCATTCAAGGCTACACACACAAGGAAGAATAAAACTTCTGAAGATCCTGATGTTTGGGTTGAGCCATGAGCTCAACTGACCTATGTAAGCTTCTATTTCTAGTAGTTATTACTTTATTTTCTAAATTTTTATTCTAATATTATTTTCATTAAATTCATAATCGATTTCTACAATACATAGAAGATTTTCGCCAAACTCTGCCAGAAGATAGGCGAGACCTACCACTTAGCCAAGAGCAGAATGAGAGAATATGGTTAGATGCAGTTGGTGGCCCGATTAGGTATGGATATGCTTATGGATTGCCCCAACGAACCTTTCGTGAATTTCATTCAGAACTAGAAGGCTTCGGTAGTTTCCCGGATGATGAGTCAAGGGAGACGATTTTGACTTTGAAGCAGCAAATAGCTGAGCTATCTAGCGAAGCTAAGGCCTCGCAGGCTAGGGAAAGGCAAAGAGATATACAATATGCATGAATAAAGGCCCAATTCGATGCATTACTTGTTTTGGGGGGATTCCCCCTTGTCCCGGTGATGTAGTGCGCCTTCCTCGACCTCCACAATCTCTATCTATTTCACATGGAGTATATGGTCAATACAGAGATGTGATTGAGGAGCCCAACAGTGATGAAGATGATGAGGATTACTATGTGGACAATACACTGCCGCATTGTTAAAGTTGAGTGTTGTCTAGATAATCCAAACTATTCATTTTATGGTCGTTTATTTGAATTCTTAGGTGTTTTTGAATGTATTAAAACTTTAAAGTAGTATGAACAATAGTATTGTTAAATAACTTATGACTTTTATGCTTCGTTCGTTCAATTTCAAGGTATTTAAATTTTATTTTCATTTTGTGGTTATTAGATTATATTTACTTGTGTTTGTTGTAGTTTGATTGATTGGTGGGAGTTCTTGGAGCTCGATTTAATTGATTATATTGTATATATTATTGAATTAAGTTAAAATGACAGGAATTTGTAAAAGCTATTGTTTTGCAAAAAGAGACCTCATGAGGTTGCTATTTCGCATTTTCATTTTTTCGCAAATGAACAAAAGAAACTTAATGAGGTCTTTTTTTCACGATTTCATTTTCTACATGCTCAAATAAGAGATTGCAAGAGGTCGCTTATATTTTAAATAAATTTTTTAGAATAAAAAATTAGGAAATAATAGTCACCCCATGAGGTGTCTTTTAATTAAAAATAAAAATAAAAAAATCAAATATCATGAGGTCTTTTTTTAATAAAATAATAATAATTATAAAAAATAATTTAGAGACCTCACGAGGTCTCTTTTTTGTAAAAATCAAGAAATAACCTAGTGACCTCGTGAGGTTGCTTTTAAGCGACCTCATGAGGTCTCTTAGGAAAAGAGACCTATGTTTTAGAGACCGTCAATTGAGGTCACTTTTAAAGTCTCTTTTCGAGGGAAAGAGACTTCATGAGGTCTCTTTTTACAGCTTTTTTAGTAGTGTGTCTAACATGTAGGGGGAATCTTTCCTTTCCTTTATTTCATTGATGTTGCAGTCAAAAAATGAAGGACTATTTGTATCAGGTAAAGTTCCTTATGGGATGTAGAACAAAAGAGGGGGCGGGGCGAGGGGGAGGGAGGAGGGGGGGCTCTCGCAAATGAATGTTTTATGACGAACCATGAATATGGTGCCATTGGCATAACTTCCACCTAAGGACGTCTCGAGAAAGACATCGGATTGAATTGATGCTTTATTCAAAGGACGGGGATGACGCGGAAGAAAAGGATGTGGAACAAAGGTGTCCGGGTTGCAAAGTGTGTGGATGCACAATGTATTGTATGACCTAGAGGATAATGGTTAGCAATTGCAACGAATAGGATAGCATTACATTTTTACTTATAGTTAAAGGTGTCAAACGGGCCGGGCTGGGCCAACCCAGAACTGGCCCTTCCATTTTAACTGGGTTGAGGGCCGATTAAGGGCCGGTTTTAACGTTAGCCGGGCCGGGCCGGGCCGGGCCAAACAGTAAAAAAATTAAAATCCACCCTAACCCAGCCCACTTAACCCAACTCGGTCAAACCCACCAAAACCCGATCAAACCCGGTTAAAAACCGATCAAACCCGTTTAAAAAATAAATAAAAAATCCAATATACACTATATACACTCGAATATACACTATATACACTCCAATATACAATATATATTTTTAAAAAAATATATAAACAATTACACATATATAGGTACCATTCAATATATAATTATATATGACTATACGTACTACTTTAAATAAAACATATGCTATAATAGTATAATATATATATATATATATACACACTACAATATATATATATATATACTAATTTATAAAACATATACACATGTATACGTTAAATTTATACTACTTTAGAAGATATATACACATATATATGCACCATTCAATATATATGTACTACTTTAAATAAAATATATACTACAATATACTTATATATATATACAACAATATGTATATATATATATAGTTACATACTAATTTATAAAACATATACACTTGTATACTTTAAAGATATACATCTATAGAAGATATATACACATATATACGCATCATTCAATATATATGTACTACTTTAAAAAAAGTATATACTACAATATATATACTAATTTATAAAACAGAAAGTAATGTATACGTTAAATATACACGTCTATAGAAGATCTATTCACATATGTACACTCTATTCTATGTATATGTAATACTTTAAATCAAATATACTATAATATATATACATTACAATATATATTTGTATAGTTATATACTAATTTATGAAACATATACACATGTATACGTTAAATATACACGTCTATAGAAGATCTATTCACATATACACACTCTATTCTATGTATATGTAATACTTTAAATGAGACATAATACAATATATATACATTACAATATATATTTGTATAGTTATATACTAATTTATAAAATATATACACATGTATACGTTAAATATACACGTCTATAGAAGATCCATTCACATATATACACTCTATTCTATGTATATGTAATACTTTAAATGAAATCTACTATAATATATATACATTACAATATATATTTGTATAGTTATATACTAATTTATAAAACATATACACATGTATACGTTAAATATACACTTCTATAGAAAATATATATACACGTGTATACGCACCATTCAATGCATATATACTACTACTTATAAAATATACTACATTATATATACATTACAATATATATAGATATACTAATATACTAATTTATAAAACATATACACATGTATACGTTAAATATACACTTCTATAGAAGATATATACACGTGTATACGCACCATTCAATGTATATATACTACTACTTATAAAATATACTACACTATATATACATTACAATATATATAGATATACTTATATACTAATTTATAAAACATATACACATGTACACGTTAAATATACACTTCTATAGAAGATTTATGCACAAATATACAAAACATGTGCTACTTAATATAATAAATTAATAATATTTGGTAGTAAATTAATAATCTATTAGAAGTAAGTTTTTAATTTAAAGTAGAAAACTAGAAATTCAATTTAAAATTTTAAATCATTACATAAAAAAAATAAAAAAACAAGGACTAAGGAGTGAATGAATTTGGGAAATTTTATTGATTGAAAAATGATCCAAAATTTATAATTTACATGAATGAAAAATCTATAAATTATGCATCATTTTTTCCAATTCATTCATGTTAATATTAATGGGAACTTGCATAGGATAGTCGAAGTCAACGGGGGCAAAACCATGCATTGGACTTGATTCTGCTGAGTTCTCCCGTGAAGTCATAATTTCTTCAAGTTTCAACTCGTCGCTCGGCTCCGGTTCCATTCCTTGGTTTCTTCTTTCCGCTCTAATCCAATCTCTAAGGCAAACTAGAACATTTATTGCATTGCTTCCCAATGAGTGTCGATTGTCTCCAAGCTGTTGTCGTCCCTGACTAAAGGCGCTCTCTGATGCAACGGTTGACATTGGAGCATTCAAGATATCTCTAGCTAATCTTGAAAGCACAGGATATTGTGTTTCATTACTCCTCCACCAATCCAACATGTTGATCCATCGTCTGCGATCCTCTGGTGCCGTCCGAAGATAATATTTCAGCTCTTCCTGATAAGTTGATGTGTAAGTTCTCTCATCAACACTGTTCCAACAATTTAAATCATAAAACGAATCAGAAAAACCACTATGTCCCAGCCTTTTAGAAGATGATGGCTCCTCGGGAGGATGAGGAGCGACAGTTGGAGTGATATTTGTAGGTACGGCTAAATCAAATAAATCAGCATAGTGATTATATCATTTTTCTATGTAATCCTTTGCATCAGCCGTAGCCGTCCACAAATCAGGTTGTACTTGTTCAGAATCATGGTTAGTATTTATTTCTAAGTTAGTATAAATAAGAGTACTAAAGTGACATATATGATTATATTTCATGCACGGATTTAGCATAGCACCAACCAAGTAAATAGGGGGAATCGGAAAAAAATATTTTTTAAATTTCGTAAATATGGCGCCAACAGCTTCTTTATAACCTTCTTTATTTTTATATTCTTTGAGCAAACCAGAAATATCGGCTATATATGCCAAAATATTACAAACAGTAGGATAATAAGCACCGAAAAATTCAACCGTAGCTACATAAAATTTTTCTAAAAACTTAACAAGATCATTAATTACAACTCAATCAGAATTATGTAGCATGCAATCAGCAGAACCAGCAAATAAACCGCAATGTTGGTTAAAAGCTAGTGTAATAGGAATTCTATATTTATAAAAAGTTTTTAAAAATTCATACGTAGAATTTCATCTAGTATCAATTTCCTCAGGCATCAAAATCGGTGTAAGTCCATTTTCTTGATATTTAACTTTAAATTCTCTAATTCTCGATTTACGATTATTTCCTTGAATAAAACCAACGGCAAGATGAATTTTTTCAATATAAAGCTCAAAAAAGTCAAGACCATCTTTTACAATTAAATTATATATATGACATGCACACTTAATATGAAAAATTTCAGGCAAGGGCAGAGATAGCGTAGATTTTATTTTTGTTATAGCAGTCTTGTTGTTAGAAGCATTATCAAAAGCAATACATAAAATTTTATTTTCGATACCATAATATCCGGCAATTTTAACAATAGAATCAGCAATAAATTGTCCAGTATGTTTACGATCTTTATCATATAAAAAAGCAAGAATACGTTTTTGCATCACGAAATTACTATCCATCCAATGACAAGTAGCGGTTAAATAATCATTTTTATTTACAGCACGACCAAGATCAGAAGTTAGGGACAATCTACATTGAATATTTTTTAACAATGTTGATAAATAAAAACAATATTGTGAATGGAGTCTAAAAATATCAGACCGACAAGTAGTTCTAGGAATACCATTAAACATAGGATTATAAATTGCTTGTATATAACGAATAAAGGCATCAGAAGAAGGAAAACTAATAGGCAAACAACCCACAGCTACCATTTTAGCTATTTCTTCTCTGTCCCTCAATTTATTATACTTCTTCGCTACGTGACTGGTTGCTGGGTCCATTCTAGTTTGCTTTGACCCATCAACATCCCCACCACCTTTTGCAATATTTAACTCTCTTTTGTGATCTTCAGCTACATGTCTCATTAACGTACCCGTACCCCCTTACTTGCCTCCACTTCTATGCTTATATATTTATTGACAAATATTGCATTGCACCTCAATATCTGATATACGTTCAAAAAATTCCCATGCAATACTAGTTCTTTTACGAGGTTTTGGGGCACTGGGAGGACGGAAAGGGAGATTAACTGATTCAGATCTAACGTTAGCATCTTCTACTGTGGGTGTCTCAGTAATATTTTCATTATCTTCGTCTAAATTAACCGCATCTACTTTATTTTCTTCTTCTATACCGTAATTTTCCTGAGCTTCTACATAATCCATATCGTGAGCACCTACACCTATTTCTTCCTCAAAAGGTGTACCAAGCGGTACCGGAGGCGAAGGCACACGGGTATATCTACTACTTAAACTACCTCTACCGCTAGTAATTCGCTTTTTACTACCACTACCGCTTCCGGGACAAAACTTTTTAACACCTTTAGTAGCGAGGTTTCTTAATTTATCCATAATATAAATTACATTAAACTAAAAATATTCAAAATACACAAATATAATAAAATTAAATATTAAACAATTAATACAATAAATAAAAATTAAACGTAAGAGATGGAACGACAATACCAGATTTTGGAAGTATCTGAAGATTGCGACTTTAGAAACTTCCGCTCGTACTTTGTAAATGAAAAATTAAAAAATTAAAGTGAACACTTTAAGAAATTAAATATATTGAATATTTGAGAATTGAGATTTGAGAGAGAATGAGATTTGAGAGAGTGAAAAATTGTGTGAAAAATGATTTGAAGTTGTAGGGTATTTATAGATTTTTTTGGGGGATTAAAAAATATTTTTTAAATTTTTTTTTTTTTTAATAAATGGGCTCAAACTAGCCGTTTGGACCCAAAAACGGTTATATAGCCGTTGAGCCAACGGCTAGTTTGGCCCAAAATTCAAAATATCTTTTTTTAAAAAAAAAATTTGGGCCGGGCCGGGCCGGTTAACCCGCTGTCCTGGACTCTTGGTTCGGGCCGGATTAGCCGGGCCCATTTTAACAAAATAATCGACCCGAAATCCGAAACCCTAAAGCCCTAGGGCTTACCAGGCCGGATCAAATCGGACCGAATTAGGTATTGGGGCTGAGTCGGGCCGGATCGGGCCGACCCACTTAACACCCCTACTTATAGTACTATAAGGGTTCTCTAGAAAACCCTCTCTACAAGGTTACAAGCTACCCACTATATCCTATAAATAGGAATTTCTCTTCACTAATAAATCATCTGAAATCGAATCTTAAGCAACACAATACACTATTTACTTGTTCTCCAAGCATTAGACTTCTCTTTACATTCTTGTTAATATCTACCTCACATGGAAGGGACCTTAGCTATCGAAGAGCACCATTAAGGACTCTGTTGCGTTGGTCTGTCCTTCGCCGCTCTATCCTTCGCCACTTCTTTACTTTACTTTTTTTATGCTTACGCATTATCTTTCATTACATAGATAATAAATCCACTGGTGAACGAATCTTAAACAGAGTTAGATTTAATGTGCGTGTTCTACACCTTATTTACGAATTCAATTTTACAGTTTGCAAGGAAAAACACTAACACATAAATTACTCTTAAGTGGAAAATAATTAATCAAATATTTGAGCCAATTACTAAATATGTAAAAATTAAAAAACATTTTTCAGAAAATATTTTCTTTGCTATACCAAACACACCCATAATGAACATCTTCCCGGGCATTACATTTTCCGAAAAAAATAATCAAATCTGATTTTCAAACTCTTGTGAAAAGTTTACATGTGCATAATATAGTACCGCTGATCGAAGCCTTAGGAAGCAAAAGATATAATTTTTCAAGTGGTCATAGATAAGAGTAAAGAGCAGACATGGAATGAGCTAAGATTTTAAATTACTTCCTCCGTTTTATTTTAGTTGACGCTTATTAACTTGACACATCTCTAAAGAAATTATTTAATAGAGATTTATTTTACAAAATAATCCTATTAATTATGTATTAAAAATATGAATTTTAGTAAATATACTTTGTTTAATTATTTAATATTGAGAATAATATTAAAAAAATATAATAACATACTCTTAATTTTATCAAAAAAATAATTAAATTAAAATAAATATTTTTAAAACAGAAGCCAACGAAAACAAAAAGGAAGAAGTAGTAGACAACATTCTTCGTCTTTGGGAAAGTCGAAACGTGGCTAAGCAGCAGCAGTGGCGAGCACCGTCATACATGCTAAAGCTTCAGCTTTACCAGTTCTGCCCCTGGCTAACTTTCTGTGCCCATTCACGTGATTCTTCTCTCGACCTTTTCGGGTCTTGAGGATTTACTCCGTATTGTTTTCTTCGTTTCATTTTACTCATTTTAAATTAGGATGATAAAGTTATTAAAAAATAATGATTGATAATTTAATTTTATTATTTTGTTCCTTTTAATTATATTTTGTTATTAGTTTCAATATTGATGGATGATTAATAAAATGAAGTAATCAATTATACTAAGGATGTAAATAGAAAAAAAATATATCTTGTCTTGATAAGTAAAAAAGGACAAGTAAAATAGAATATCAAATTAGAAAATTTGAAATGGATAAAATAGGATAGAGGAGTATATCTCTTTAAGTTGAATTATATTAATTTAACATAAAATAGAGTATTCAAGTTATCATTATAATGTATTGCATTGTGTTGTTCCGTTTTATTTTTATTATTTTAATAAATATAATATTTGAAAATAATAAGTAAAGATAAAATGAAAAAAAATATAAGATATTAATGTGATTCCACAAAAACAATTGTTAGATAAATAAAGTCAATCGTAACCAAGTTTGGTTGGCCTATTGGTTAGCTCACTAGGTCGCTTAAGCAAGTGTCGGGGGTTCGATTCCCGCCTTGTGCATGCAGCAACCAATTGACCAGCGGCAAATCCTTAAATGGAGCTCAGATCCGCGGAGGATTAATCCTTGACTTATCAAGCTGGAATACCTTGGGAAACCAAAATAAAAATAAAAATAAAGCCAATCGTTTTATAAATGAAATATTTTTTCACTACCTAACGATGAAATTTAGCATTTTTAAATTAAAAAAATTTAAATAACAATCAAAACTAATATAATACTAATAGTAACAATACTATACAATACACTACAATGGATAACAGTCATCCAAACACACAAGGAGCTGTTAATTATCCACGAGAGTGATTTACTTCTTTTCAATATAATTTTTTACTTTATTTCAGAATTAATGTTTACTGTAGAATTTTCAAATTCAATTTGAAGTTTTGTTAAATTTGTAAGTGCTTTACATCTAATTTCGAACTTCGTTTCTATTTTTCACTTTTATTTGAAAATCGATGTTTAGAACCCCAATCTATGATTCTATTCTGTTTAAATAAAAACTAAAAGAACAGTTTAGAAATATAAATACAAGTTGGGTGCAATTTCAATCCTTTTGATTGTTCTCGGGAAAGAAAAAAATATCATTTGATTGATTTATTCGAATATCATTTTAGAAGCATTGTTATTCTTATACAGAACGGAGTATAAATATTCATCGGGACTCAAATATTCATATTGAAGACAGTTGTATTTGTTACTTCCACCGTCCAATGTCAAATTGATTACTTTTATTTTTTGCGATCTTTAAGAAATTATAAATACAAAAAATATTTTTATTAATTTATTCTTTAAGATAATTACTTGAAATTTTATAAATTTATTTTTACATTTTCAAAGAGTATTTATTGTAAGACTTTTGAATTTGTTGTTGTATTTATTGTAGGACTCACAAAAAAATTTAATTGACTTTATCTTGATTTAGTACGTGGACAAGTAATTTGAAATATATATTTTTAGTAAAACGTTTAACTAACATGGGACAAAAAAAGAGTATTTTCATGATTTATGTAGACGACGCTAGCCATTAAAGAAATATTTTCATAATTATGAATGTAATTTTATTGTTTGGAATCATTTTTCTCAAATAAAAAAGCTAATTAAGGAGTAAATTCCAACGGGTTGTTTGATAGTCGGATAGAGTGATATAGGCATTAGTAGAGATTAGTCATGAGAAAATTTGTTATATTGTTTTATGTGTGTACTAGCTATATGCAGAGTTGTTTAATTTTTTGGGTATAATTGAATTTGTTCGTGAATTAAGAACACACATTACGATCTTAGCTTCCAGTTAGTAGTATAAATTTATAAAAATAATAAACAACATCAATGAAAGATCAAATAAATCGAACAAGATAAAGAATAGAAACAAATTAAAAATAGTAATCGAGTATTAGACCCTTTTAGCTGATAGCGAGACATGAGCGAGCTCATGCACAATAATGAAGAAACAATAAAGAAGCTAAAAAAAAATTAAAAATGCTTAAGAACCAAACTAGAGATATTGTATTGCTAATAGATTTACGATGAACAAAAATTAGATGCTTTACAGTAGGAAAAAGTGTGTCTATTTATAGAGTAGAGAGAGTGTTCTTTAAGGGGCTACCCAACCTACCCAGAGGTCGAGGGTTCGATCTTGAATATGGAAAAACACTCTGTTGGGAGTTCTCCCTCAAATAGGGCCCGACACGGGTCGAATTCGAATATAGTCAAACTCCTAAAAAGCGAGTACCAAACACCAGGAGATTTAAACCAAAAAAAAAAATATTCTTTGGCCAATAGGATAATGTTATTGGCATATAGTACCATGTCCAATGACCGTGGGCCAATTGTCCTCGAACTATAGCGGGATGCCAACCCAGTACTATGTGTATGATGCGGTTCAGCCGAGGGCTCCCCTAGCACATTGATGGCACTGACACACTATCCTCTTTATCAGTCATTCGTATGTTATCACCATCTCTAACTGGTCTCAGCCATCTGGTTTTCCTACTCGAGTATGTGTCTCACCATGTTGGCGTGGCCCCCGAAATGGTGATGTTGGGGGCTGACTCCATTCATAACCATACCAAATTAGCCCAACCAGTCTAAACTTATGACAAGTTATTTTTACCTCATACAAATAATTCAATCGCTTTTAAAGTTTACTTCCTCCATTTCAGAATAAGTGAATTGGTAATGTATTTATTAGTGTTTCAAAATAAATGAATTATTAATTTTCTTTTTAAATTTACCCTTATGATTTGACAATCAATTAACTTTTGAAAAAATATTACAAGGTCAACTTTTTTTTTTTGGGTAAAAATAAAAAATTATGTTAAATTTATGTTTTTAATATTTTTTTTAATATGTAAATTAAAATTTAATAATTTATTTATTATAAAACGGCGAGCTAATATTCAATATTGGACAAGCGAAAAGATTCAAAATTGGCCTAGGATGCTTTGCCTACGTGTATCACCTTTCCAACACGTGTGTCGTCTTTCTTCTCAAAAAACTTCCTTTCATCAATATTTCTCTTTCCTTTGTATCATCTTCCTCTTTCATCCCCTTCAAAAACAAGCATATCCCTTTTTTCGTCACCTCTTGCACCATGTTTTGCTGCATCCAAAGCTTGGGTTCTGCACCCAGTGGATATTTGCCCTTGGGTATAGAGGGTCTCGAGCTGGTATGCTTGAAGAAATCACCATTTGTAGGGGGGTGCGCGGATTTGTAGGTATAATAGATTTGTATAATAGATTTGGTAT
>NC_061115.1:43614963-43670903 GCF_002878395.1 Capsicum annuum
GTTGTTGTCGATGATGTTCCTTCTATAGGTTTATTAGTTCTTAATACTTTTTTGCTATTTTCGATTAGATTTGCAAACCATAGTTTTACTGATCCTATTAACGTTTTTTCTATATATTCTGGTGCATCTATTATATTTATATTATTATCTAATAATTGTTTTGTCATATATCCTGTCCATAATTGTATTGTTTTTTCTGTATCTATTACACAGTCTAGATCTAAAAAGTTACGAAACTGAAACTATAAATTATCTAGAACAGTTATACGAAGAAAATTACCCAGAAGGATATTATTCAGATTAAGATATGTTAGAATATATTAGACAAACTAGAGAAAATCAAGAAAATCTAAATAATGAAATTAATTATAGAAACCGAATTAGACAAATAATGAAAGACCTAAAAGAAAAATTAGTATGGATAGAAAAAACCTTAGAAAATTTAGATAAAAGTACATGTGATAGTTTATATAATTTGAAAAACTCACTACGAGAAGAACAACATAAAATAATAAATAACATTGAAAATCTAGAATTAGATATATATTATAGCACAGATAGAATAAATTATTATACAAAACGAACTCGGTGAGGTAGTCGGTGGCAATTCAGATATGCCCATAGTCTGTAGTTCTTCTATGACGATGGGATACTGGCGAAACACATATTCATACCCTGCATATCATTTCCCCATAGAAAAGTAGGAGGCTTGTCGCCCATTGGGAATTAGGCTCTTTTCAAAGGCACCTTCAAGGATTTATCGCAGGTGAATCACTTTGTTAGATTTCGTGCAAACTCTGCTTCCTCTCTTTTACCTAACCCTTCTCTTATCTTTTCTTTATGCGTGCCAGGATTACCTTTATACATGTGAAGCCCATTCCCAAAAAGGGGGATTCGGAGGTAGGGAAGCTTAAAGAGACGCTCACTGCTTTAGAGGAAAATGTCTACAGCTTGGAGGACCATTTTTCTGCAGACAAAGAAACTCAAACCCAGTTGAGACTCCCAGCTAAAAAGTTAGCTGATAAAGTCAGGAGCACAAAGTCGAGGGTTGATCATCCCTTCATAATTCATTACAACGTGTACAGTTTTGAAGAAAAAGGCTGTTGAGGCTGTGGCTATTCGATCTGAAGAAAAACTTCACTTGAGGGAGGTCGAGACTCTTGGGTGGTTAAGAGATTCTTTTTTTTCCTTATTTTTTATCAGAATAGGAGAAGGTTAAGTCCACCGACAAAGGCTAAAAAATAGCTCGATTCGGCATCCGTCCATAAGGGACTATGTTAAGAGCACCCCTCGCGGTAGTATTTGGATGGAAAAGTTGGGCATCTTTGAGAAGGTTCTGGCCGACTCTTTTTTGATCAAGGAGAAAGTTAACTTTTCTCGGAGGATTATACATGCTAATATTTATCCATCCTTTGACCCCACCGATGTGGCCTCTTCTCAAAATGACCTATCGTCGGGCAACAATTCTGCAGAAGCAGTGGGCTCTTAAGTTGGGCTTGCAAGAGCCCCATGTTCGGCTCAAGAGTTATTTCCGTGTTTCCTGGAACTTGACACCTCCTAGTATGTACTCTACTATAAATTTTATGGAGATGAGAATTACAGTTATTCAGTGCGATGCATTCCTAATAAGCCTGTTTTAGATCAAAATCCGGTATCATTTTATGTCTCATTTTCTAATGGTTGACTAAGGATGCTAACTCATTTTTATCATAACATTCCTGACAAATCCATCCCCTTATTTAGGAGGAAGGACTCTATGTTGTAAGGTAACATAAAATGTCTGTCAGTTGTGCCCTGGGTGCTTCACTATCTACATCGCATAAATTTATATGTACATTACTTGCTAGCATGTTGTCTATGGACTAGTAGAAGCCAACATCTTTTTATGAGGTTTTTGACTTTGTCATTTCTATAACTTATGATGTCTCCTCATTACTTCGAATGTCAAGACTTTTAAGGCACTTGAAAGCCTCTTTTTACTATGTTTTGATCGGGATACCAAAGAAAGTTGAAATAGGTTTTTTTATTTGGTTAAGTTTGAGTCCCTAATTACAAGAGAAAGTAAATTCTGAGTGTTCTTGGTGCCCGCTTTAGCATCTACACGTATACTAGCCACTCCTACCATATGTTTTTCTCTCAAAGTCGCACCTCGGGGTGCCTTCCAAATCTAATCACATTAAAAGCCTTGCCGGGCCAAAAACCATGAAACGGGAAAAAAGACGGATCAAAAGAAAAAAATATAGGCCTTGGTGTGGGTACAACAATCACCAATAGTACCTTTTTAGGTGACACGTTCTAATTATTGCGCAGTTGGCTATCCTTTTTCAACTAGTAGTTACTCAGTACGATCCCTCCTACTCAAGACTAAGTTTCCCTCATTTGGGTTTTGTGTGTAAAGAGTGACTTTTATCAACACCAGGTCTCCAGCATTAAAGTGTGGAAGCTTGGTTTTACCATTGCAATACCTTTCCATCCTCTGCTTTTGCACTATCATACGTACGAGGGAAACCTCTAGATGTCCTTCCAATAGATCCATATTTTCTTTGAGATCTTCTTTGTTTTCCTCAATATCCTCTATGTAGTGGTGGCTTGGCTCACCCACTTTGACCAGTATTGGTGCTTCATCCCTATAAACCAATGAGAAGGGGGTCTGCCTAGTGCTAGATTTGACAGTTGTACGATGTGCCCACAATACCCCTGATAGATCCTCGATCGAACATCCTTTGGCATTTCCCAATCTTTTCTTTAGATTGAGCATTGTTGTCTTTTTCATTGACTTTACCTGGCCATTTGCGTTGGGTGATTGATAGATATAGTAATGCTAGCAACGTGTAGTAGTGATAGCAGTAATTGTATCTATCCTAGGAGAGTCATGTGTAGTACTATAATATTGGAATTTTGTAAATGAGAGTCCAAGTATCACACAAGAACTATGCATAGACTTTGTATGGGACTCTCCTACTTCAGGTCTTCTATGGTGTATAAATGATATAATACCTGTAACAAATCGTGAAGAGAAATATATAGGGAACTCAAGTTGTTTTTCATTCATCGTATGTTAATTTTCTTCATGGTATTAGGGCTTTGGCTCAATTAAACTACGATCATGAAGTTCTCTTTTGTTGAAACCTTGATGGTTGCACCACAGGTAATCAAACAATAGAGTGCAGGAAAGAAACAATATATTAGATTTAACATTGAAACCTCCTTGCTCAAGGGAGGAAAAATCATGACTTACCCTTACAAGCACCAATGAAATCCACTATAATCAACCTCTTGATTATAGACTCAAATTTAGCCTAACTCCAGGCTCCTTTCGCTTGTAATAAATCTACTATAAGCTCATCTTGGCAACTCTATCAAGGACCCTCTACACTAATTAACTCTAATCGGTATCAAACTTAGGCAACTCTACCTAAGAACTCTCGAGCAACTACAAAGCAAGAAATTACTCTTATAGTATGAGTAATTCTTTTACAACTCATCACTCAAGAACACTTAATTACTCTTTAAGAATGCTACAAAGATAAGAACGTGAGCAATGCTTGAGCAATCTTGAAATAGAGTTTTTGCTGCCTCTCTTCTCTCTTTAGATTTATGCAAAAATTGTTTGAAGCAGAAGCATTTTTCCTTTTATAGCTGGGTGATGTTTAGGGCTGAAATCTTATTGGACCAGGTATCCTATTCAGTACAAGCATCACCTACAAGTTTGTTACACAAGAAGACAAAATTGTACTGATATGTGTGCCAGCTTTACTGTACCATGCACATCCAGGGACATGGTCCCTTGAAGTTAGCTGCTCATCATCAAAACTACATATAGCATTTTTTTACCACTATGGCCAAAACATCTACTACAAGTCCTACTTTGTTTGCTTTATCCCTTCACCAGCTAATAGCCATTTGCTCAATCAAACTAAAACCCACTAATTTGGTTTGGAGAACACAAATTCACTAGCTTATGCAGACTTTAAAATCTTGAGTATGATTACTGATGAAGCACCATACAAAATGATAAAAGACGATAAATGAGAGGTTAATCTTAATACTAAATTCACAAAATAGGAAAAACATAGTTTTTTGGTCAGGAGTTGGATCTCAGGAACAATAACTAAAAAGTCAATGTTCCTCATCATAGGTTGTTTGACGACTAAATAGATGTGGTCTTGCCTTGAGGATATCTACTTACAAGTAAGCAAAGACAAAGAATTTTAGTTGAAATAACAACTTCAATCTATAAATTTGGGATTAAAATTAATAGATGAATAGATTAAAGAACTCAAAGGAATTTGTGATAGTCTCATGGCTATACACAAACCCTTGGATGAAGATACAATTTTATTAACTTTGCTAGAGGTCTTGGATGAAAATACAAAACTTTTTGAACTGTGATGCTAGGGAAGCCACCTTACCCTATATTCACACAATTTGTGAATGCTCTTAGAGGGTTAGAAATGAGAGAAGACAATGATGAGCAAGTGACGCAAACTCATCTTGACATAAACATGGCTTTTGTGGCACAACGGGCTCAAGGAAGGGATCGTGGCTACTCTAATAGAGGTCAGGGATACTAAAAAAATAGCCTTTGGCCGTTCCAATTACTAGAAACAATCTGATGGAATGAATAATGTGATTAATCAACTGAAAGAGGCATCAAAACATAACCTATGTGAAATTTGTGGACGAACTAATCATACGACTCTAACTTATTTCTTTAGATGGGATTATTCCTATCATGGATAATAAGAAATTCCTTAGGCTCTAGTAGTTATGTCCTTCAATGATCCGAGTGATGACAGTTTGTACATGGACTCGAATGCTACCAATAATATGGTGCAATCTATAGGTTTTTTCAAAAGTCCATCTCCCTTTAAAGGAAGTTATTCTATCATGGTAGGTAATAGTAATAAACTTGAGATTACTCACATAGGAGGTAAGATGTTGGAAAGAATCTGGACTTAAAAATGTGTTTGTTGTCCCTTTTCTAAAGAAGAATCTTATTTTTATGAGCAAATTTGTTACAGATAACGAATGTTCCTTGAATTTTATTGATGACGATTTTATTATTAAGGACAAGAAAACAAAAAACATCCTAGAAAAGGGGAATAAAAGGGATGAGTTGTATATTTTGTGAGGCAATCTACATAATGCATTGATGGCTACAAAGGCCGATAGACTTTCAGACATAGTCTGGCATCAATGAATAAGACATCCACTCTCGAGAATTCTTAGTTATTTACATAAAAATAAGCTTAGTAATGTTAGTAGTTGGAATAAAAATTTCTCAGTGTGCACTAGTTGTCAAATGGGCAAAATTTTTAAGGTACCTTTCCAAGTACCAAATAAAAGAAAAGTTATTTCCTTAGACAAAGTACATATTGATTTATGGGGACCAACCCTAATAACACCCCCTCAAGAAATCTGATACTATGTGGATTTGTTGACGACTGCATAAGATTACATAGATTTATCCATTAAAGAAGAAATTTGAATTTTTTTCCTACCTTTGTGAATTTTCACAAGCCAGTTGAAAATCAATTTTTAACTAAAATCAAGGTTCTTCAATGTGATGTAGGAGGAGAGTTTAATAGTTTGGAGTTGATTAATTATTTAGATCAGCATGATGTTTGAAGATAAATTTCTTGTCCTCATACTCTCGACCAAAATGTTGTCGCCAAAATGAAACAAAGACATATTGTTGAAACTAGCTTGAGACTCCTTTTTAATATAAACTTACCCATGTTTCTTTGGGTTGGGGCATTTATGATAGCTACCTACTTGATTAACAGAATGCCTACGTTGAACCTGAGTATGAATTCACCTTTCTCCAAATTGTATGGACGAGATCCTAACTACAAAACTTTGAAAGTTTTTAGGTGTAGATGTTTTCCCTACTTGAAAGGATACAATAACAATAAATTTTAGACCAAAACACTTCCCTGCATGTTCATAGGCTACAAATCTTCTTTACAAAGGATACAAATGTTACTATTGTCCATCCCAAAAGGTTTATATTTCACGACAAGTGATTTTTGATGAACATAACATGCCATTTATTTCTTCTAGCTCTACTTTAAATGCAGAATCAAATACATATAACTACACAACATACAAAGATTTTTTAGAGTAAGCTAAACCCGCATTGCAACCTTAAACCTTATCCGACCATCACCCGTTGGACGTTGGAAGTGCCAACGATAATCCACTGCCTCCGTTGGAAATAACAGCTGCTAAAATTACTATCCAACCCTCACTTTGTGAGATAAATCACCAAAACCAACCCACAAATGTCCAACTCAATACTTCTTCAACACCTATATCCTCAAACACCCTCTCATCTACTTCAGATTCTCCTACTTTTATCACACCCACAGTTTTAAATAAAGAAAATAATATAGCTGCTTACCTTGTAACCTTACCTCTTGCACCCATATTTCCTGCCAACCAACTTGTTTCTATCAACTCACACCATATGCTTACCAGAATTAAGATTGGAACTATTACAAGACCCACCTTCCATTCACTTTACCTTGCAGTTCATCAAGACTCCAAAGAACCACATAATGTCAGAGAAGCTTTGGCTAAGACTCACTGGGTTGGATCTATGAATGATGAAATACTAGCTTTGAAATTTAGCCATGCTTGGTAGTTGGTTCCACATCAACCATCAATGAATGTTGTTGGCTACAGCTGGGTTTTCAAAAACAAACTCCAAGTTAATGGCTTTATTGAACACTTTAAGGGAAGACTAGTGGCTAAAAGGTTCAACCAGATTAAGGGTGTAGGCTTCTATGAAACTTTAATCCCGTTGTCAAGGAAATAATAATCTATCTTGTGCTCTTTATTTCCATGTCTCTCCAGTGGTAAATTAAACAACTTGATATCAAAAATGCATTTCCTCATGGTGACTTGAAAGAAACTGCCTTCATGGAGCAACCATCGGGCTTCAAGGATCCAAATTTTCCTGACCATGTTTATCTTCTAAAGAAAGCCCTTTATGGCTTGAAATAAAAACCCATAGAATGGTTTTATAAGTTCATCACAAAAATCATGCATGCTGGTTTCATAGGTAGTAAAGTTGATCCTTTTTTATTTGCTTGGAATCCTACTAGGGGCTATTTTGTATTATTACTTTATGCGGATGACATAATACTCATCGGAAGCAATTTGTCATTTCTACGTGATCTTGTAGATCTGAAGTCTACCTGTGTAATAAAAAACCTTGGCGACCTTCAATATTTTCTTAGTGTCAAAGTTACCAGAAATAAGGATGGCCTATTTCTCAGACAAAAAAAATATGCATGCAACATACTCGAGCACACAAACGTGCTTCATGATCGGCTAGTTCAGACTCCCCTCTTTCTAAAACATAGTCTTTATGATATTCCTACATCCAACAAGCCAGTTGATCCCCCTGAATATTGGAGCATCATTAGTGCTTTTCAATATTTGACTTTGACATGGCCAGAGATAGCCCATGTCATAACCTTTTTATGCCAGTTTATGTAGAATCCAATGGAGCACCATTATATTGGTGTTAAGAGAATCATAAGGTGCATAGCAGGATCAATCCAATTAGGTCTTTGTCTCAATTCTAATTCTTCTCTGCACCTCAATTGAATCTCCAATGAAGATTAGAGAGGATGTCCGCTAACTCAATGATCCACAATAGACCTATGTGTTTTTCTTGGCTCGTTTTTGTTGGCAGCTGAGATCACTTAGGTTTCGTACAATGTTTACGACATTTTCATCTCTATAATGACCCTTCAGGTCCTTCTTCATATTTTTTCTTATTTTTACTGTTAGAGATTCTCTATACTACCTTAAATCATTTATGATTTACTGGAATTGACAATTCGATTATCAGGCAGTTCGTTGGGGTTTTAAGATATTCCTCTTTTTGAAGTCTTCACTAGTTTTAAATGGCCATAGAGCAAAAACTTCAATAAAAATAACCTCAAATGCAAATTCTGACTATTCCAGTAGCTCTAGAATGTTGATTTTAGGCTAGGTGGACCTTTGGTTTTAGTCCTGAGGCACTGGGGCTTATTTCGGCCTATTGGTCGAAAAGTTAAGAAAATAAAATATAGGTGTGGGATCCATATTTAGTCGAAACAAAATCATATGGGAATTTTGACTATACTATTAAGTTTGAAACATCAAATTTGGTGTGGTTTCATAGTTCGTTTGCATATATGGGATTCCAAATGGATCCTGAGGAGTTGACGAAGATATGGATTATGTTGCGATAAGATATTGATTGTGCCGTGTAAAATCTATCTATTATGCCAATGATAAGCCTTTGACCATTCTATTGACATGTTATTTCCTATGCTATTACTTATGATTATGACCATGCTAGTCAATCATGCTAGTAATTATACTAGAAAACATTCTTATTGATGATGTTAGTAATTGTATTATATTAATTATGCTCGAGGTCATGCTCATTGATTATATGGAAAGTTGTGCTATAATTATGCAAGAATTCATGATACTTAACTATATTAGCATTTATGATATGACTTTACCTGATTTGATTTTGAAAGATGATGTTAATATTGATTATGCCCAATTTAATTTTGAAAGATGATGTTGATATTAACTATACTCGATTTAATTTCAGAAGATGATGATGATTATACCCATTTCAATTTTGAAGAATGATTATAATGATAAATTGATACTCGATAAGGCTTGAATATAATTATACCAATGTACTTTTGTGTATATCTATAGGTTTGAGTTTGGTTATTTATTATGATATAATTATTACATATATATAGACACACAAAAGCTGGGTATGATGTTGATATTAGGAATACCGGTAAGCCCAAAAGTGATATATGATTATAAGGTGGTATGGTTTATGATTAGTTATAAATAAGGATTAGTAATGGATATTATTTAAGTGACTAATCATGACTAGTTGATAAACGAGGATTAGTTAGTAAAGGATGAATAGTAATAATTAATGTTGTTTATGTGATAAATGATGACTAGAGGTTTTATGTTGACTAGTAATTAAATTAATTAGTTAATAAGAGATGGTTATCTAGTAAATGGTGATTAGAGAGTATCGATGATAAGGTTAGAAAAAGATGGTAATATTATGGAATATGGGTACATTGTTAGATGTTGGTAAATGAACGATTGATGATAAATTAGGGGATGATGGTTAGATGACGATGAAGGTTAATTGTTGAATGTTGGTTGATTGCTTTAATCTATCCTTGAATGTACTCTTCAGGCATATGGGGCTGTGGTGAGTTATTTACTTTTTCGCACTAATTGACGTATGGGAGCCAACATTCTAGTTTGTGATTATTCTGTGATGCCTTGTGATGCATTATTCTGATTTATTTACTTATATTCCATGGCGATTATGGAACGTGTTGATTCCTTTTGTTATATTGTTATTTCAATTAAATTACTTATTATGTACAACAGTATTGGAGATAATTTAGGTATGTTTTTGTACCTTGACTTAGTTATGTTATCTTGAATTTTACCATACTTATATCATGGTTTATCTGAATTGACCGATGATGCCTACTGAGTACCCGTTATTTTAGTACTCATACTGCACTTTTGTACTTTTTTGATACAGATCTGAGTAGTACTAGTTATTGTCATTGATCGTTGATTATGTTGTGTTTATTTTCTAGTGATAGGGTGATCTCTTATTGTTGGAGTCACATATTTTCTTCCATCTTATAATATTCAGTCTTTTGTTATCCAGACAGATATTGACTATTTGGGACATTTGAGTTGTATTATTATTAGATGCTCTTATCCTGGCTCTACTAGGTCGTGGGTTGATATCTTGTATTGACTATCTTTATCTATGTTGAATGTTTTACCTAATTACTAATTGTGTTGTTGATTTTTTCCTGTGTTGGCCATTTCTTACCAAGTTAACACATTGTGTTTAAATTCAGGTTAAGGTTGGGCTTACCTACTGGCGGGACAGAGTAGGTGCCATCATGACTTATAAATTAGGTTATAACAAATTGGTCTTAGAGCCTAGAATACGAGCATAAAGAATAGATGAAACAAAACTAAAAGCCCTTGTCTTAGGCATTATTGGTACAAAAGCAAATGTCTAGTAGAATCCTGTGGTTCAGAATACCGACATTCATTTCCTATCTTTGCTAGGCTATGGGACATTCTTAAGAGTTTTTCACTTCTTTCTCTCATATTATGCTAAGAGTTCGAGTTATTTTATAGAACGTTCCTTTGATTTCAATCATTTGTAGATGGCCAGGACACGTATTATCGCTACACGCGATGAGGGTCTCGAAATCAAGCCTAGGGATCCTTCTTCTATTTATGGACAACCTAAAGGTCGTGGACATCCTAGAGATGTGTCCCCAGCTTAGGTATAGAATAGACCGCCTTCACCAGGTCCTTCCACCCCAACCAGCGGTGGGCTAGGGACCAGCCCAGGCTCTACCAGGTTTTATTTATTCTTCAGTGCTCAGAGATTACTTAGTTCAGCTTTTAAGGATAGTTGGTGGTGCTCTATATTATGGTGCATAGTCTACAGATAAGAGTGATACTAAGCAGGGGGCACAGTTTGTAGTTATGACTCCTAGAGTTAAGGTCCTTCCTGCACCAATGGTTGCTTAGATGATAGTTGCTCAACCGGTAGTTGCTCAGCCAGTAGTTACCAAGCCTGCTATGTCTATTGAGAAGAAGAAAATGTTAGGTAAATTCTTGAGATTGGCTTCACCTAGATTTTTTGGTACTCCAAGTAAGGAAGCGTATAAGTTTTTGATTTCTTGTAAGGATAAGCTCTATAATTTGGGCCTTGTTGAAACTCGTGGTGTGGATTACACCATATTTTTAGTTAGATTTAGCTGCTCGACATTGGTGGAGAGGTTATATGGATTCTAAACTAGCTAGATCTTCTCTCTTAACATAGACTCAGTTCTCCAAGATATTTTAGAGAATTATATACCTTGAATCCTTAGGGATCATTGAGAGATTAGTTTACAAGATTAGAGCAGGGCTCCATGACAGTTGTTGACTATGTGGCTTATTTTCATGGGTTAGCTAAATATGTTACTTCTATTCTGGACATTGAGTATAAGAGAGTTCGTTAGTTTGATAGAGGGTTGAGACTTCCTATTAGTATGACTACTCAAAGTTTAGTTGTTATAGATAGGTCTTGTGCTAAAGTGTCATATCACACTCAGGTGATGGAGGAGATGCGTGAGGGACATGATAAGAGGCCAAGGTTTTAGGACAGATTTAGTAGGATCCATCGTAATTCTCAACCCATAAATAGTAGTTTTAAGAGTAGGTATCCTCTGCGCCCATCCTATTATGATTAGAGTTAGCCTAGTCGACCTGTTCAGTCAACGCTTCAGATTGTTGATGAAGGTTAATCTAGTGCCAGAGACCACCCTGGTCAGGGTAGTGGTCAGTCTTTGGGTGGTTCATCTTCTAGTTATTTTAGTCACGATGGTTACGCTAGGTCGACCAAAACTGTTGGTTCTGGTTTTATTCAGAGGGCATGTTATAGCTGTAGGTCTTTTGATCACTTTATGCGTGAGTGCCCTGGTTGTAGGGTGATTTTTGTTTCAGCTTAGGGTGCTTTCCCTATTAGAGTAGTTCATCCCTCAGCTACGGGTGGGGAGGTTCTCAGGCAAGTAGGATAAGAAGTTGATCAGGTGCCAAACTAGGTGGCAGGCATGGTCAGTTGTATGAAGTACCTATTAAGCCTGAGGCTGAGATTTCCAATAATGTTGTTACATGTTCTATTTTTGTGTACCACTAGTCGGACTTTGCTTTATTTGATCTGGGATCCACTTATTTTTATATATCTTCTTATTATGGTCCAGGGTTGGAGTTGTCTTGGGATATTTTTTTCTATGCCATTGTGAGTATCTACTCTCATGGGTGATTCTTAGAAGTGGATTGATTTTATAGATAAGGTATTATGACTGTTAGTGATGTTGATACTTATTCTAACCGTATTATTCTGGATATGGTGGATTTTGATGTGCTTTGTGCATGGATTGGTTATCCCCCTATCATGCAGTCATGGATTATTTTGCAAAGATTGTTAACCTTAACCTTGCTCGGTATACCCCTAGTCGTGTGGTAGAAATCTATTAGCCATGAGCCGATAGGGAATATTTCTTAGGTGTATTCTATAAGACTTATTTTGAGGGGTTGCAAGTTTTATCTCGCTTATATTTGCTATACTGATGTGGAGAGTTTGTCAATTGAATCTGTTTCTTTATCTGTGAGTTTCCTGATATGTTCTCTATCGACCTATATGGTATTCCCCTATCCATAAAGTTTTCTATTGATCTTGAGCTTGGAACCTGACCTATCCCTATGGAAACTTACCGTGTAGCTCCTGCTGAGCTTAAGGAGCTAAATTCTTAACTTTAGGATCTTCTTGGTAAGTGTTTTATTAGATCAAGTATGTATCCTTGAGGAGTTTCTATTCTGTTTATGGATAAGAAAGATGGCTCTATGCGTATGTGTATTTATTATAGGCGGCTTAATAAGGTGATGGTGAAGAACTATTATCCTATACCTTGCATTGATAATTTATTTGACCAGCTTCACATAGCCGCAGTGATTTCTAAGATTGGTTTGAGATTTGGATACCATCAGTTGAGGATTCATGCTGAGGATATCTCGAAGATAGCTTTTAGGACCCGTTTTGATTATTATCAATTCTGAGTGATGTCATTTGGGATGACTAATGCCCCAACCGCATTCATGGATTTGAAAAACTGAGTATTTAGGGCCTATTTAGATTCCTCCATCATTATGTTCATCAGTGACAACCTTGTGTATTTGAGGAGTAGAGAGGAGCATTTATAGTATTTGAGGATCATGATCTAGACTTTGAGAGATCATGTGATTTTTGCCAAGTCCTTTAAGTGTGAGTTTTGGCTTGAGTCGGTGACATTTCTTTGACATGTGGTATCTAAGAATGGTATTATAGTAGACCCTAATAAGATTGAGGCAATTCGCAAATGGGATAGCCCTACATCTCCTATTGAGGTTCGTAGCTTTATTGGTTTGGCTGGTTATTATGGATAATCTGTTGAGCATTTTGCTACTATTTCAGCCCCTAGGACCAGACTTGGGAGGAGCTTTTATTTTAATGGTCTGAGAAGTGTGAGACGAGCTTTGGAAACCTCAAGGATTTTCTTACTTTAGCTCTTGTTTTAGCTCTTCTTGTTTAGGGTGAGGGATTCACCATATTTTTTAATGCTTCTGGTTTTTATTTGTGTTATGTATTGATACAGCAGGGTCGTGTCATTGCTTAAGCTTCTAGATAGCTTAAGGTGCACGAGTACAACTACCATACTCATGATTTGGAGTTGGCAGTGGTAGCCTTCGTGCTTAAGATTTGGAGGTATTATTTGTATGGTGTGCATTGTGATATTTCCATTGATCATTGCAGTCTTCGTCATTTTATGACCAATCAGGAGTAAAATTCTAGACGGCATATATAGATGGAGTTTCTTAGGATTATGATATTTTGATCTTGTATCATCCAGGCAAGGCAAATATAGTAGAAGATTCCTTGAGCTAGAAGGCAATGAATATGGGTAGGTTAGCTTATATTTTAGTTTCTCACTGGCATTGGCATGGAACATTTAGTCCTTAGCCAACTTGATGGTTTGCCTTGATATTTCAAATCCTAAGAGGATTTTGGCTAGTGTGGAGGCAAGGTCCTCGTTATTTAAGTAGATTTGAGATCATTAGTTTAAGGATAGTAAGCTTCGTTTTCTTTATGACTAGGTGTTGAGTGGTGAGTTTGAGAGGAACACAATAGATTCTAAGGGTGATTTTGAGATTTTATGGCCGCATTTGTGTTTTGAGGATTGATGACTTGATTTAGTTGATTTTGCATGAGGCCCACAACTCTAGATATTCCATCCATCCCGGCACGCCCAAGATGTATAGAGATTTGAAACAACATTATTGGTGGAGCAATATGAAAAAAGATATGGCATACTTTATAGTTCGTTACCTTAGTTAGCAGGTAAAGGCCGAGCATCACTGACCTGGTGGATTGACTCAAAGGTTTCCCATTCCAAAGTGGAAATAGGAATGGATTACCATAGATTTTATTAGTGGTTTTTCTCGCACTTCCTATGGTTCTAATGGTGTTTAGGTCATTGTAGATTGTTTAACGAAGTTACCATATTTTATTCCTATTTAGTTGTCTGAGAGGTTTGCCTATGTCTATGTTCAGGAGATAGTTTGTTTGCATGGTATGCCCATTTCTATTATTTCGGATCGGGGTTTTGTGTTCACTTCCAGATTTTAGAGTGCATTTCAAGAGGAGTTGGGTACTCAGGTGAATCTTCGTACAACCTTTAATTCAAATATAGAAGGTCAGTCTAAATGGGCTATTTAGGTTCTTGAGGATATGCTTCGATTTTGTGTTATGGGCTTAGGAGGCCAGTAGAAGAAGCACTTAGCCTTGTAAAAGTTTGCATATAATAATAGCTATCATTCGAGTATTGACATGGCGCCTATTGAGGCTTTATATTGTAGGAGATATCATTCCCTAATTGGATGGTTGGAGTCATCTGAGATTGGGCCCTGTGGTACTAATTTGCCTTATGAGTCATTGGATAGATTCAGGGTGATTCAGGATAGGTTGAGAGTGGCTCAGAGTAGGCAGAAAGCCTATGCATACCGCAGATATCATGCCTTGAGATTCGGAGTTGGTCATCGAGTATTCCTCCGAGTATCGGCCATAAAGGGTATGATGAGGCTTGTGAGGAAGAGCAAGCTTAGCCCTTGATATAATGGACCTTTCAAGATTTTTCGTATAGTTGGGGAGATGGATTATGAGTTAGCTTTACATCTAGATTTTATTGTTGCCTATACAGTTTTCCTTGTTTCTATATTGCAGCGATACAGTCCTGATTCATCTCATGTGCTCAAATAGGACTCAGTTTGAAACACCCTTGTTTCTGGACCTTAGAAAATTTCTTGGAATTCTAATCTCTGGACCCAATACAACTCATGGGGACAAGCCATATATTGGGGTACAGATGGTTTGGTCCGATCGTAAACTGACCAGTGTTGGTTGATTGGGTAAATTTTGGTTACTGTAATAGATACGACTTAGAGGTACGAGTCATATTGGTGGTTATGGATTATTTTGTTCCTTAACTTAATCTTTGACTTGGTTACTTAGGTTGGATCTGAGTACAAGTGGCTTATCATGAGTTGTAAGCCAGGGTATGAGTCGTACCCAAGACTCGTATGGTGGACAGTATCTAAATCTTTCTTAGGTGTAAATCAACCAGGGGTACAGCTCGTATGCTGTGTTTATGACTTGGTTGGATGAGTTGTATACTGGATAATGTTTTATCCAAGGGTGGAAGTTCAGGATACGAGTGGTGGATACCAATCGTAACAGAGGTACGACTCATGTGGGTCAGTCGTATCCCTATGACGGGATTTTTGTGTAACTTAAGTACGATATTCTGGATATTTCCCCACTTATCCTAATAGGGTCCCATGACTTCTAACCTACTTGGGAGGTTATTTACCCTATTATTCCATTTATTAGCACTTAGAAACTCTTCATAAACACTCTATAATTCTCTCAAGATCTTTTGGCCAAGGGGAGCTAGGGTTTCAACTAAAAGATAAATTTGGGGCTTGTCTTGGTGATTTCTTTCTGCCATCATCTTTATTTAAGGCATGTTCTCTTCTCTAATTTTTAATTCTAACTAAAGGCATGATTTTTATAAATGTTATCATGATTTCATTGATTGTATGATTTTGGTTAAAAAATGTGATTTGGGGGTTTTGATGTTAAATGGTTGGTTATGGTTTCCCATGGTTTTAATTATATTTCTATTTGTATTAATGGTGTTTTTGGATAATTGGATTGCATGGGAATGGTTTAATGGTAATTGGAATTGGTTTTGGTCATATTATGCCCCCAATATGTTTGATAAAATGCTTATAAAGATATGTTCATCGCACTAGCTATTTTAATAAAACTCTTGCATGTTTTAAAACTTGGTAAAGAAATTGTGCATGGCTTAAATGGTTTGGAAAGGTAAATGGCTAGTTGGTTATACTTTTGGGAAACACGAAAGTCTCCCAAGTGGTTTAATATGGTAAATGAAAGGGTACCTGAGAGTCCCCTTAAACCTATAAATAGTTGGTTATGGATGATACTTGCAAGTAAGGGTTGGTATGATGATACCAATATAAATGACCATGGTTAATAAATGGATAATGGTTTGATTATTTGGAAATTGGTTTTATTTGGGCAATAATGGCAGGATGTGTAACAAAGTCATGGAAGGTGGAGGTCTCAGGTGAACCAAAACTGGAAACTCATATTTGCCAATATGAGGTTGGTCTTGGTGCATGATGCCACATTATATTTGGTGGATGTACTAGTCATCGAGATACTTTCCTAGTCGTGCAACTACACGCACTGGGGCCCTTTCAGCAGGGAAGCTGAACCCATATAGCCCGTAGGTGGTTTAGGATAGAAAAGCTACACAACCCAGGTAAAAGTTTTAAGGGCATGTTAAACCCGATCCCTTTTCCCGGCATGGTTATATATATATGCATGGTTGTGTGCATATGGATGGTTTTACTTGGTTTTATAAATGGCATTATTTTATCTTTACCCTGAGATTATGCTAGCGGCCACTCACTAACCTCATCTACTAGCGGCTGTATACCCACGCTATGCAGGAACTGGATGTTCCACTCCTACTACATAGTGATTGACTCAAGGATAACATTTAGATTAAAATGGTAAGCTTTCATCCTTTTGTAAGGCTCTATCTCATATTATAGATATTTCTAGATATTTTTGTTTTATTTTGGATATTGGTTTTGTCTATGATTAGTGGCATGTCCTAACCGGATTTTATTACTCTTTTTGTTAGAGGCTTTGTGGTACCTCTATGGGTTGGAATAGTCAGGATCGGTATTGGTGTCGGCCCTGGCATTGGAATAAGCTGGGAGGCTAGCATCATCAGACATAATTTCTCACTGTTCTGTCATATTTCATTTTGGGATTAATTATATCATGTTTTAGGAAAATCCTTGGTTGTTCCTTGGTTTATGGCCTTGTTTGGTATGTTTTGGTATGGTTGGATTATTGGTATAGGATGGTTGGACTCGATTGGGTTGGTCACAGTTGTGATCTATTCCCAGAGTCTTTATGTGAGTAGTTACACTATATTGTTACATGTTCGAAATTCAACAAATTTAAGGCATACGGCTGGAAGTTGGGTTGGGTAACGGGGGTGGTCTTCAGTCCTGATAGGATTGGGATGCCCATTACGTCAAGGACCCAGGGCGGGTCATGTCAAGTTGGTATCAAAGCCTAGGTTTATGGTTAATCGGGAGTCCACAAAGCCATGTCGAGTAGAGTCTCTTTAAGGGGTGTGTAGTACGCCACACTCATTAGGGAGAGGCTACAAGGTATTTAGGAATGTTTCACTTTCTTGGTATTCTATTTTCAAGCTTGGAGTCTCAACCCTGGAATCTTCTCTAATCCTTCTTTGTTTGTCTTTCAGATCATGCCTCGTAGATCTATAACAGAAGAAAATTCTTCTATCCCATTTGGGGGTAATGTTGAAAGGGTGCATCCTACTTTTAGGGTTCATATTCGATCTCATAGCCCTATTTCTAATAGTTTTGGAGTTGCACCGATTGCTACTAGTCCTCCTTACGCGAGGTGACTAATGTGCAATTCTGTTAGTCTATTTATGCTATTGCGAAATTGGTTGTTGCTTAGGCTGAGTGAGATGTGTTTGGTGCTTTGTCTGCTGAGGCCACAAGGGTTGGCAAATTTATAAAGATGGTTTCTTCTACTTTTTCTAGAGTAAAGGTGGAGGAGGATCCACAAGGCTTCTTAGATGAGATGGAGAAGGTATTTTAGGTGATGCAGGCTACTAATATGGAGGGGGTAAATTTTGTAGCTTATCAGCTCAAAGAGGTTTCATATCAATGGTATGAAGAGAGGGATAGGGATAGAGGAGATATAAAAGAGTCATCCTTATAGTATGCCTTCTTTGGTGCTTTTCTAGATCGTTTCTTTCCCCAAGAGTTGAGGAAAGCAATGTATAGGAGTTTGTGAACCTTAATCAGGGGAGAATGCCCGTCAAGGAATATGCCTTGAAGTTTCATCAATTGTCAATGTATGCTCCTGATCCGATGGTTGACATGCGGGCTAGAATAAGAAAGTTCACTTTTGGGTTGAATCAGAATTTGATTTTGGAGAGAAAGACTACCTTGCTGATTAGGGATATGGATATCTCTAGGTTGACTGTTCATATGTAATAAGTGAAAGATGAAAATAGGAACCAGACGGAGTTTAGAGGTAGGTAGGGTAAGAGGGTGTCGGTTTTCTAACCCAGGAGATGCTCAGTCTCAGGGTGGTCGAGATGGTGGCACATGGTGTTTACGTGGATATCTTTTCTGATCATGGGAGTCTACAGTATGTGTTCACCTAAAAAGTGCTTAGTCTCAGGCAGAAGAAATTGCTTAAGCTTCTCAAGTATTATGACATGAGTCTTCACTATCACTCAGGTAAGGCTAATATGGTTACTGATGCTCTTAGCAGGTTATCCAGGGGGAGTTTGGCTTATGTGGAAGAAGGGAAGCTGGAATTGGAGAATGATATTCACTGTTTGGCTAATCTTAGAGGTCACCTCTTGGACTCAAAGGATGGAGGTATGATGGTGCAAGAAGTGGTTCAATTATCTCTTAGAGCGGAGTTTAAGGAGAAACGAGTTCTAGATCTTAGTTTAATAAAAATCAAGAGTAGCGTTGGTGGGAAAAGGTAGTAGTGTTTGATATCAGTGGTGATGGTGCTTTGGGGTAGGAAGAGAGTTTGTGTGTTCTTGATGTTGATAAGTTGTGACAAAGAATTTTGGTTAAGACTTATGAGTCACGCTATATTGTTCATCCCAAATTGACTACGATGTATGTGGTTTATATTGTGTCCAAGTGCATGGTGTGTCAACAGGTTAAGGTTGAGCACACGAGGCCAGGAGGGTTGTATCAAGAAATTGACTAGCCTGAATGAAAGTGGGAAGTGATCAATATGGACTTTATTACTGGTCTTCCTCAGTCTCAAAGTCAATATGATTTGATTTTGGTCATCGTGGATAGGATGACTAAGTCTGTACACTTTTTGCCAGTATAAACTACCTTCTCGATGGAGGATTATGCGAAGCTGTATCTTTAGAAGATTGTAAAGCTCATGGGGTGCCTGTTTTGTTTATTTCTGATTGTGGCACACAGTTTATGCCTCACTTCTGGCAATATTTCCATAGAGGGTTAGGAAATAAGGTGAATATGAGTACTACTTTCTATCCACAGATGGATGGACAAGCAGAAAGAACTATTTAGACATTGAAGGATATGCTTCGGGCCTGCGTGATTGATTGTGGTGGCAATTGGGTTGAGCATCTACCTTTGTTAGAGTTTTCTTACAATAATAGCTATCATTCTAGTATTGGTAAGGCTCCTGTTGAGGCATTGTATGGTAGGAGGTTTATATCTCCTATTGGTTGGTTTAAGCTTGGTGAGGCGGACATGTTCTGTCCATATTTGGTCTACTAGGCTATGGAGAAGGTGAAGGTGATTCGAGATAGGCTTAAGGCTGGCCAAAGTCACCAAAAGGTCCTACGCGGATGTTAGGTGTAGAGACTTGGAATTTGAGGTTGGGGATAAGGTTTTCCTCAAGGTATCTCCCATAAAGGGAGTAGTGCGATTTGGCAAGAAGGGAAAGCTTAGTCCCCGGTATGTGGATCCTTATGAGATTTTATGAAAAGTTGGTAATGTTGCTTATTTGCTAGATTTACCTTCTAGCTTGAGATTGGTTCATTCGGGCTATCATGTTTCTATGTTAAGAAAGTGCATTGGTGATCCTTCTTCAGTTATTCATTTTTAAGGACTGCGTGTCACTGATTCTTTGTCTTGGATAGGCAGGTTCATCGATTGTGGACCAAGGATGTGGCTTCGATTAAGGTTCTTTGGCAAAACCACAAGGTGGAAGATGCTACATGGGAAGCTGAAGAGGACATGAAGTCCAAATATCCGCGTTTGTTATCTGCTTTTAGGATTTATGCGAAAGGTATGTGTCTTCAACACATCTTAGTTTTTAGAGTTTGTTAAAGGAAATATTAATATCTTTGCCTCTTTGTTTTGAACTTTCTTAAAGATTGGGAATATGTTTGATAACATAATAGAAATGACTCTTACGTATAGTTACCCCTACCTTATCCGTCATTCGGGGACAAATGTTCCTAGTGGTCGAGACTGAAACACCCTAGTTTCTGGACCTTATAAAATTTCCTGGAATTCTGATCTCTGGACCCAATATGACTCATGGGAACGAGCCGTATGTTAGGGCACAGATGGTATGGTCTGGTCGTATACTGACCAGTGTTGGTTGGTGGGATGGATTTTTGTTACTGGAATGGATTACAAGTCGTATTGGTGGTTACAGATCATTTGGTTCCTTAACTTAATCTTAGACTTGGTTACTTAGGTTGGATCTGAGTGTGAGTGGCTCACTATTGGTTGTAATCTAGGGTACAAGTCGTACCCAGGACTCATATGGTGGACAGTGTCTAAATCTTTCTTGGGTGTAAATCTGCCAGGGGTACAGATCATGTACTATGGTTACGACTTGGTTGGATAAGTGGTATAATGGATAGTGTTTGGTCTAAGGGTAGAGGTTCAGGATATGAGTGGTGGATATCGATCGTATCGGAGGGTACGACTCGTGTGGGTCAGTCGTATCCCTGTGATGGGATTTTGGTGAAACTTAAGTGGGGGTATTCTAGACATTTCTCCACTTATCCTAATTGGGTCCTATGACTTCTAACCTACTTGGGGGGGGGTTTTTTTCCCTATTATTCCATTCATTAACACTTATAAAATATTCCTAAACACTCTATAATTCTCTTAAGATATTTTGGGCAAGGGGAGCTAGGGTTTTAACTAAAGGATCAATTTGGGGCTTGTCTTAGTAATTTCTTTCCATCATCATCTTGGTTTAAGTCGTGTTCTTTTCCCTTATTGTTAATTCTAACTAAAAGCATGGTTTTTATTAATGCTTTCATGATTTCATTGATTGTTTGATTTTGGTTTTCAAATATGATTTGGGGGTTTTAATGTTAAATGGTTGGTTATGGTTCCCTATGGTTTTAATTATTCTTTTATATGAATTAATGGTGGTTTTGGATAATTGAATTGCATGGGAATGGTGTAAGGATAATTGGAATTGGTTTTGGTCATATTATGCCCTCAATGTGTTTGATAAAATGCTTATAAAGTTATGTTCACTGGATTGGCTATTTTAATTGAACTCTTGCATGTTTTAAAACTTGGTACAAGAATTGTGCATGGTTTAAATGGTTTGGAAAGGTAAATTGCCAATTGGTTATGCTTTTGGGGAACACGGAAGTCTACCAAGTGGTTTAATATGGTAAATAGAAGGGCACTTATAAGACCCTTAAACCTATAAATGGTTTGCTATTTATAATAGTTAAAAGTAATGGTTGGTATGATGA
The DNA here is from genome assembly GCF_002878395.1 of Capsicum annuum. Lineage (NCBI taxonomy): Eukaryota > Viridiplantae > Streptophyta > Magnoliopsida > Solanales > Solanaceae > Capsicum > Capsicum annuum. The sequence goes on from NC_061115.1 coordinate 43,636,530, forward strand.
TACCAATATCAATTGCCTTGGTTAATAAATGTATAATGGTTTGGTTATTTAGAAATTGGTGTTAATTGGGCAGTAATGGCGGGGTGTGTAGCAAGGTCGTGGAAGGTGAAAGTCTCGGGGGGACTAAAATTGGAAACTCATATTTGCCGATATGAGGTGAGTCTTGGTGACCGTGTGCATGATGTCACACTATCTTTAGGGGATGCACTAGTCATCCCAAGGGATACTTCCCTGTTCGTGCTACTACACGCACTGGGGCCCTTTTGTAGGGGGAGCTGAACCTATATAGCCCGTGGATGATTTAGGACGACAAAGATATATAGCCGAGGTAAAGGTTTTAAAGGTATGCTAAACTCGGTCCGTTTACCTGGCATGGTTTATATATATATATATATATGGTTGTGTTCATATGGATGGTTTTACTTGGTTTTATAAATGCCATTATTTTATCCTTACCCTGAGATCATGCTAGCAGTCACTAGTTAACCCCGTCTACTCGCGGTTGTATACCTATGCTATGCAGGAAACAACTGTTCTACTCCTCCTTCATAGTAAATGACTTGGGGATAGCATTTGGACTATAATGGTAAGCTTCTATTCTTTTTGAAGCCTCGATTTCATGTTATGGATATTTCTAGACATTTTGGTTTTATCTTTTATCTTTGTTTTGGCTATGGTTGGGGGCATGTCCCAACTGGATTTTATTACTCTTTTTGTTAGAGGCTTTGTGGTACTTCTATGGGTTGGAATGGGTGGGATTGGTATTAGTGTTGGCCTTAGCATTGGAATAAGCTTGGAGGCTGGCATCATCGGACATAATTTCTCACTATTCCATTATATTTGATTTTGGGATTAATTATATCATGTTTTGGGAAAATCCTTGGTTGTGGCCTGGTTTATGGACCTTGTTTGGTATGGTTGGATTATTGGTATGGATGGTTGGACTCAGTTGGGTTGGTCACGATTATGATCTATTCCCAGAGTCTTTATGTGAACTGTTACACTATTTTGTTAAATGCTCGGAATTCAGCCAACTCAGGGCAGTCAGCTGGAGGTTGGGTTGGGTAATGGGGGTGATCTCCGGTCTCAATCAGATTTGGGACGCCCAGTACAATAAGGCCCCTGGGTGGGTCGTGTCACAGTACAATTGGACAAGCAGTTAAACTTCTTAGGAGAGCCTGTGAAAATTTTAGCTAGTGATATTAGGAGGTTGCGTGATAGGGAGATTCCGGTAGTTAAGGTTCATTGAAGGCATCGCCCTCTACTTGGGAGATCGAGAGAGAAGTGATGACCCAGTATCCTAACTTGTTCGGGACTCTTGGAATATCCTAATCCTTAACTTTCACAGTCAAAAGTTCCTTTAGTAGTAGATATTGTAATGACCCTTCAGGTTATTTTTCATTTTTTTTCTCATTTTCACCTTTAAAGCTTCTTTATAGTTGTCGTAAGATATTTATGACTTGCTGAAACTAACAATTTGATTACTAGATAGTTCTTTTGGGTTTTAGATCCATTTCTCTATTTTGAAGTTTTCACGAGTTCTAAATGGACACCGAGCAAAAACTCCAGCAAAACGACCTCAAATGCAAATTTTGATTGTTCCAATAGCTCTGGAATGTTATTTTAGGCTAGGTGGACCTCTAGTTCGAGTCTCGAGGCACCTGGGCTCATTTCGACCGATTGGTCAAAATTTTATGAAAATAAAATATAAGTGTGGGACCCATATTTTGTCAAAACAACCTCAAATGGGAATTTCAATTACACCATTGAGTGTGAAATATCGAATTTGGTGTGTTTATATAGTTTGTTTACATATATGGGATTCTGAATAGATCCCGAGGGGTTGATGGAGACTTGAAAAAATTCCAAGTCTCAGTTGTCAACTAGTGCCACCGTGATCGTGAATTGAGAATTGCTATTGTGATACCCTTGATAGTGCATTTGTGCAATCACAATGTGTAGGTTGCGATCACGACATGTCTATGCTGGCCCAAGATACCACGATCACAAAGCCTCAGGTCGTGATATCGACTCTCAAGGGCTTGAATTAGGTATAAATAGTCACTGATGTCGTGAATTCAACCATTTCTCACCCATTTTTTGAAAGAATAAACCCTAAATAGTGAGATAAAAGGGGATTGAAGCTTGTAGGTGATTGGGAAGCTTGATTGACATTTATTTTCGCGATTATCTTCCAATTTGAGGTAAGAATTCACCCTTTTCTTGGTGGATTTCTATTGATTTCTTACTCAAAACTCCAAAATCTTGAGGGCTTGATTTTAGCCTCTATTTAGCTTGGTTTTAACCCATTTTAGGGGTAATGAGCCCTTGGGCATGTAAGAATGTTGGGTTGATTTCAGAAACATAATTTTCGTAAGTGGGACCCACATGGGATTTTGATGTATTTTTGGACCCAAAGCACAATGGTGCAATATGGGTATCATTATTCTCATATTGATGAGTAGAATTTGATTTTGATAGCTTGGCATCTTGAGGGGGCTTTTTGAAAGAAAAAAAGGTGGTTTAGCAAGTCATTGAGCTTTCTTTGGCCTCGAGGAAGGATAGGTTATTCCTTGTTAGATTGAGCTATTTCATAGTATTCTTATGATATTATGTTAGATTTAGGATAGGTTTTAGGTGTTAGGTTGATGAAATGCAAGACTTGGGTTAGTTGGACCGTTTAGGCCATTTTGAAATCATAGAGTGAAACACTTTGCTTTTTTTTCTGATGCCTTAGGTGAATTGGACTTTATTTCTCATGTTTAGCAAGAGAATAGCTTAGATTACTCAAAGTAAAAATGCTCTAAGTGTTTATGCTTAGGGTAAGTTGGCCTTAGTTGCTTACACTAATGAAGGTTGCCTTAGTTTTCATTTGACTTAATTGTTGTATTTGGGAAGAACCTCTACCTTAGGGCTAATTGTGGCTTACTTAATATCTAAGAGTGGATTTAGATACCTTAGCTTAGTCTGGGTAAAATTTTCCTTTAAGTATATTTCAGGGATTTAGAGTGGGCTCTTCGACCCACCTTAAGTTAAGATTGATGAACAGTTCTCTAGTAACCCTTATACGTTATTAAATGCCAAAAGAATGCCCTTTTGAGGAAATATTGAGCAACCTTGGAACTTGATGGTTGTTGTAATGATTACATTAAAAGTAATATTCATAGACTAAGGGATTAGATTGTAAATTATGCTATGATGAGATATGGATCATGTTGTGATAAGCTATTGGTTTTGGCATGTATAAGCTATCTATTATGCCAATGATAAGCCTTTGACCATGCTATTGACAAGTTATTGCCGATGCTATTACTTATGATTATGATCATGCTAGTCAATCATGCTAGCTTATTGATGATGTTAGCAATTGTGTTATATTAATTATGCTAGAAGTCATGCTTATTGATTATATAGGAAGTTGTGCTATAATTATGCTAGAATTCATAATGTTTGACTATATTAGCACTTATAATGTGACTATACCCGGTTCAATTCCAAAAGATGATATTGATATTATTATACCTGTTTCAATTCTGGAATATGATATTGATTATACCTGATCTAATTTCAAAAGATGATATTGATATTGATTATACCCGATTCAATTATAGAAGATGTTGATGTTCATTATATCCGATTTAATTCTGGAGGATCATTATGATTATACATTGATAACCGGCAAGGCCGGAGGATGATTATGCCAATGTACATATGTGTACATCTATAGGTTTGAGTTCGACTATTTATTATGATATGATTATATATATATATATATATATATATAGGGTATGATGTTGATATTAGGGATGTCAGTTAGCCCAAAAATGATAAATGATTATAAGGTGGTATAGTTGATGATTAGTGCTAAATAAGGATTAGTGGTGGATATTTTTTAAGTGACTAATCATGACTAGTTCATAAATTAGGATTAGTTGGTAAAGGATGAATAGTGATACTTAATGTTGTTTTAGTGATAAATGATGACTAGAGGTTATGTGATGACTAGTAATTAATAAATTAATTAATAAGAGATGGTTAGCTAATAAATGGTGACCAGTGAGTATCGATGATAATGTTGGTAAATAATGGTAATATTATGGAATATGGGTATATTGTTAGATGTTGGTAAATGACTGGTTGATGATAAACTATAGAATAATGGTTAAATGATGATGAATGTTAATTGTCGAATGTTGGTTGATTGTTTTACTCTATCCTTGAGTGTACTTTCCAGGAAGATGGGGGTCTGTGATGAGTAATTTACTTTTCCAGACCAATTGGCGTTTGGGAGACAATATTTTATTTATTGATTGCTGGTGTGATGCCTTGTGATATGTTATTATTTTGATTTATTTACTTATATTGCATGGCGATGTTGGCATGTGTTGATGCCTAGTGTTATATTGTTATTCCAGTTAAATTACTTATTATGTACAACAGTATTGTTGATGATTCAGGTTCTTTTATGTACCTTGACTAAGTTATGTTAACTTGCATTTTATCATACTTATATCATGGTTTAACTTAGTTGGCCGATGATACCTACTGAGTACCTGTTGTTTTGCTACTCATACTACACTTATGTGCCTTTTTGGGGTAGATCCAACTACTAGCTATCGACGTTGATCGATGATTGTGTTGTGTTGATTTTATGGAGATAGGGTGAGATCTTGGAGCCGCAGTTACCTATTTCCTTCCATCTTTTGATAATCAGTCCTTTGTTATTGAGACAGATGTTATTGACTATTCTAGACATTTGAGTTGTATTAGTATTAGATGTTGTTATACTGGATCTACCAGGTCGTGGTGTGGTATCTTGTATTGACTATCTTTATCTATGTCGAATGTTTTACCTATTTACCAATTGTGTTGTTGATTTCCTCCTATGTTGGGCATTTTCCACCAAGTTAACCCATTGCATTTAGCTGAGGGTTACAGTTGATCTTACCTACTGGCAGGACTGAGTAGGCGCCATCATGACTCGTAAATTGGGTCGTGACATGCTCACACAAAACACATCGAGCTTGACTATCATTTTTGCGAGAAAAGGTTGTGCAAGGTGCTATGCTCCCTGTTATGTTCCCTCACTGTACCTAGCAGCTGACATCTTCACCAAAATGCTAACTAAGACACAATTCAGATTCTTACAGTCCAAGGTTGGAGATGTAAACTTTTCCCCCTCCAAGCTTGAGGGGGGATGACAGATATAGTCGTGCTAGCAATGTGTACCAGTGATAGCAGCAATTGTATTTATCGTAGTAGAGTCATATGTAGTTCTATAATATAAGAATTCTGTAAATGAGAGTCCAAGTTTCACATAAGAGCTATTATAGGCTTTGTATTTGACTCGATTACTTCAGGTCAGCCATGGTGTATAAATGACATAATCCTGTAACAAAGCATGAGAAAAATATACAGAGAACTCAAGTTGTTTTTTATTCATCTACATTAATTTTCTTCAATGATAAGGTGCTGAAGTGATGCATTTTATGTAGCCCCAAATAAAACTTATGACCTCACATTAAAGGATTTGTTTATACGCTTTGACCTCTATGCATTTGGTGAAGTAATCTGATTTCAAGTAAGAACTTGACTTGTTCGATTGCAAGCGGCAGAGGTCCTACGATGTCTATCCCCTACTTCATAAAAGGCCAAGGGGTAGGGGGAGTGATGGCGTGCATCATTTCCCCCAGCTAATGGAGCTAGCGGGTGAAGTGCTATCACTTATCGCACTTTTTGGCATCGCCTTTTATGGTAGGCCAATAATATAGCCTATATAATATTATGTGCAAAAAAGTTCGTGCTGGAGTGATTTCCATGTGTCCCCTCATGGATATCCTTCATCTCATATTCAATGTCACTAGGCCCCAAATATTTTGTGAAGGGTCCCATGTAAGACCTTCATTAAAGGTTTCAATCCACTAGAAAATACCTCACTGCCTTAGACCACATGCCTGAGATGCTTTTGCGTCGGCGGGCAACATACCATCTTTTAGGTAGTTTGCTAACTCGCTCCACTAGTACAACACAAAGTTGGTATGATTCACCTCACCTCGCTCCGAGGCCTCTAGTGTTGAGTATAATAGATAGAACATGTCGTCCCATCTTGCAACATCTTTTCCTTAATTATCGAACCCAAAGTAGCCAGTGCATTCACCTCTTCATTTTTCCCTTACTTGAACTATTTCAAGTCCCCTTTTGGAAGTGGGATGAGTAGTCGTACACTTTGGCAGCATGCCTCATCATTTGCTCATCCTTTGTGTCGAAAGATCCCTTGATTTGATTTACCACCATTTGGAAATCAAGAATACTTCGATAGATTCTACTCCTATGCTCTGTAACAAACCCAGACCTACAAGAAGGGCCGCATACTTGGCCTCATTGTTAGTGAGCAAGACATAACTGATTGCATGCCTCAGTTTCTCCCTCCGAGAGTCATTAAGACAATATTGAGGCTCGTGCCTTTTTTATTGGAACGGCAAGCTTCTCCAAGTGTGAGTAAATAGGGTCCATATTTTTAGTTGGTTCCTTGCGGCAAGGATTGCCTCTTTTTTTACCATAGGGGTCATATCCTGACTGGAAAGATACCTGGGACTTATTAGTAGTCTGAGGATTGTATTCACTATTGAATAACTTAGATTAATTGGACATTTAGCCATTTGGCCTGACAACTTGGTTTGTGGAGAAATTTTGGAGTGGATACATTGTAACTACTGCTAGAGGTTGACATTAAAAATACGGCCACAACTTGTGGCCAACCTCTACTAGAGCCAGGGCAAGCTTCTCCAAGTGTGAGTATCGACTTTTGTCACTAATTAACCTTCTGCTAACATCGTTAATGGGGTATTGCATTCTATCTTCTTTATGGAAGAATATGGCACTGACAGCAACTTCTACCATGGTAAAATATAGAAGTAGTAACTCACATTTGTTCGATTTGGACAACAAAAATGGACTTGATGGATAAGGCTTTAACTCACCCAGAGCCTCTTGGCATTCTGGGATCCATTTAAAATTCTTGTTCTTTCTTAGTAAAAGGAAGAAACAGTGACATCGCTCCAAAGACCTCGACATTATATGACTCAGAGAGGTGATCCACCTGGTGAGCCTTTTACATGGCCTTAACGCCTTCCTGTACATAAAGTATATTATTTACTGCCTGGAAATTATTGGGATTGACCTCTATCCCCCAGTTAGACATGAGGAAACCAAAATTTTTCAAAAATCACTCTTTTTGGGGTTTAACTTCATGTTATATTTTCTTAGTATTGTGAACGTCTCGCTGAGATGTGTTAGGTGATATCGAGCCTCTAATGACTTCACAAGCATGTCATCAATATTGACCTCCATTGTCTTCTATATATGCTCTCAGACATGAGTTGACCAAATGCCGGTAGGTAGTACCTGTAATTTTTAAGACCAAATGGCATCTCAATATAATAAAAAGTAACATGGTTAGTTTAAAAGGACATCTTCTTTTAGTCTTCTAAATACATAAGGATCTAGTTATAACTGGAGTATGGGTCGAGGAAACCCATAATCTCATGTCTGGCCGTAGCATCGATCATACAATTAATGTTTGGGAAGGGGAAAGAATCGTTTGGGTATGCTTTGTTCAAATATTTAAAATCTACATGCATCCTAAACTTGTCAAGCTTCTTAGGCACCACCGAAATATTTTCCAACCATCGAGGGTACTCGACTTCTCAAATAAAACCTATCCAAAGAAATCGGGCCTCTTTCTCCTTGATGAATTTTTTTTGCATTTGAGATGGGTCGTGGCTTTTGCTATACTGGTTCAGCATTGGGAATTTATCCCCAGCTTATGCATCGCCTCCTCGGGAGGGATATCTATAATGTGAAGATGGACTAACGAACACAATAAGAATTATCACAAAGGAGCTTAAGGTAAGCAATCCTAGATTTGGGATAAGGCACGAGCCCAGGTATACATTTTTCTCAATGTAATCGTGAAAAAATAGAGATTTAAAGCAGATCCTCTATTATGCTCTTCATTGCGTCTCTTTTCTCGTGGTTATAACAACCTCTAGGACTTTTTTACCGCTTCATATTCCTTGACTGTGGCTTCGGGAGTCTGTCCACTGCTTTTATCTGGAGGTTTGCCTCTGGTTTACCAGCAAAAGTTGTGTATGCTTTCTCGAGGGGTTCCTGATCCCCCTTATCTACTTGATGTCGTACGACATGAGAAACTTAATCACTTGATGATATATCGATTGGATGGATGTCGTAGCATGGAGCCATGGCCTTTCCAGTATTACGTTGCACTCCATGTCTTCATCAAGAATACTGAACAATGTAGGTTTCTCTACACCGCCTATTCTGGTTGCCAATGTTACCTCACATTTAGTTACCTCACTCGCTATTTTAAATTCGGCCAGGGTTTTGACCATGGGTTGTACGGTAGCCCTCAAATCCATCTGCTAAAAAATTTATTTGTGCATGATATTGGCCTAGCTTTTATGGTCAACCAATACCTTTTTCGTATTGCATCTGTCTATATTTAGGGATATCACCAAAGAATCATTGTAGGTATCCTCCGGCCACTCCAAGTCATCATCCTAAAATGTCATCTTGAACCTGGCACATTGACGTGGTTTATTTTAGTGGCTGAGGGATTCCTTCTCCTTCTTAGGGAATGAAATTCAACCTTCTCTGTACCAATGGCCAATCATTGTGTCCTCATTGGGGCTCACTGTTTTTTTAGACGATTGAAATTGATGGAGTAGGTTCCATCGGTGCAGCCTTTATTTTGCTTCTGAACTCTATCCCTCTAATTCGGCTAGTCATGTCCTAACTTCCTGTAAAGCAGGAACACAAAAGAAATCCAACAGGTGCTTATGGAGTTAAGCATCCATGCAGTTTATCTGGACCTATAGTGCACCAAACTGCTTACCATCTTTTTGGTACAGTTGAATTTGTTCGTGAGTCAAGAGAATGTGTTATGGTCCTAGCTTCGGGTTGGTAAAGTTTACAAAACTGGTAAACAGTGTAAATGAAAGATTAGATTAATTAAGCGAGGCAAATATTATGAACAAATTTGTAATAGTACTCGATTATTAGATCCTTTCAGTTGAGATGGGACGTGAACGGGCTCATGCACAATAATGAAGAAGTAGTAAAGAAGCTAAGAAAATAGAAAATGCTTAAGAACAAATCTAGATATATTTTATTGCTTATAGAGTAAGGATAAACAAAAAATAGATATTTTACTATTGGGGAGGGGTGTCTTTTTATAGGGAACAAAAGTGTTCTCCGGCTAATAGGACAACTTTATTATCTAAGCACATAGTACCGCATCCAATGACCCTTGACCACTTGTCCTCGAACCGTTAGGGGATTCCATCCCAACACTTTGCATATGATGGGGTTCAGCCAAGAGATCCCCTAACACCTATATTGCCTGACACATTGTCCTCTTTATTGGTACTTTGGTGTGTAGTCACCATCCCTAGCTGGTCTCAGGTGCTTTTATTCCTTACCCAAGCATGTGTCTCACCGTGTTGATGTTGCCCCTCAAAATTGTGATGTTGCGGGCTGACTTCATTTGTATCCGACTTAATTTGGAACAATCGACCCAAACTTATTCCCATTCATTTTTACCTCATACAAGAGTACTTTAGTCATTTATATTGTTTATCCTGAAAATGGTACAATTGAATTTGTATATGAGGTCAAAATCATGTGGGTTAAATCTAACCGTGTTTATATCTGCTAATAATGAATTGATTATTTAAGTAATGAAATATAATGAGTTGAACATAAGGAAACAGATAAAGAAACATCCAAAAGTGAGTACGCCTTCCACAAGAGCAAGAATGCACAAATAAAATCAAAGAAAAGGAACATTTTAAAGAGCATGCAAAAAGTATATTATATTTCCTAGAGTCTGATTCTAAATGATTTACGACAGAAGGAAGATCTTTATCTATAGAGTAAAATAGGTGAACAGTAACCCAATGGAAATATTTTATCAATGATATGACATCAGATGTCTTATCTGTTGTAGGCACTAACAACTTCTTTTTATTTGAGTCAGTGGGGTACATTATGTGTTCGTACTCTTGACGATTTTTACACCGTTGTCTGTTGTCCTTTTCATTCATGTCGTCCTCTTCATTGCCATTAAGGTGTCTTCTTTGTGTAGTGTCACTCTTGAGACATCATTTGGTGGGAGTCCTACTATAGGTACCATATTCTTGACTTGCTAGAATTACATGTTCGCAAGAGGTCCCATCGCTTCTCTCGACAACCCTCGAGGATCTTTGTCCAGTGCACATGTATAATTTTATAATACTCCTAACATGATTATATGCTCCTTCTGTTCAATATCAGTTGATCATTTTCTTTTTTTTAACAAGCATATTAAAAAATTATAAATATGAAGATAATATACTAATTCACCCCTTAAAAAACTTTTTGAAATCTTTACAAACAAGTGTAAACACTTTGAAAAAGAGTTAATTACAAAAATAATATGAGATAAATTTAATAAATTCTTTTTTGATTTAGTAAAGTGGACAACTAATATGGGACAACTAATTTTAGTAAGATAACCAACTAATATGGGGCGAAGGAGTAATACTCTTACCCTTTTTAAAATATTTAAAAATATTTCTCATAATTTTTCCTCTAAGATGATGTTTCGATAGGCTTATTTTTAGGTGTTTTTGACTTTTAAGAAAATTGATTTTTAGAGGTGTTTGGGAAGAACACAAAATGCTTTTAACAAAGTCCTTTACTTTAGGCATAAAATGTACAAGAAAAAAGAGAAAGGCTAAAAGTTGATTGCAACCTACTTTTTGTAGGAAAAATAATTTTAACATCTCAAAAATAAGTTATTAATCATATTATTTATCCCATAAAAATGTAGAAATTAGTGCATTTAATCACACATCTGTCTCATTCATACGTTCAAATCATAGTAGTTTGAACGAATGTTGAGTGCGAATGAGTGGTAAATTCACCACTCATCAACACCCCCAACTTAAATTTTTGCTTGTCCTCAAGCAACACTACCTCTTACCATGAGACAACGCACATTTAAGCCCCTTTTATACTACTTAATTATCACAATGCCTTCAAGCTTGGTTACTACCATAAGTAGCTCTTCAAACATGGGCAAAGCTATTCTCACGACACCCTTCAATATGAAATGCAATTCAAAGGTGCAAAGGACTTTAAAGAGCAATAATTCAACAGTCACTCTCACTCTAAAAGTGACTCTCTATTGACCTCAACTCCACTATACTCTTTTTGCCTCATTATTCGGAAGATGACAATGTCACCCACCTCAAGTTGTTCACATGCCTCCTCACAAGAAGAAAAACTTCACACACACCAAATTATTAAATATGCAACAAGGGATTCAAGTGCAAAACTCTCTCTCATACAAAGACTCTCAATGCTAACAAGCACCATACCATAGGCTTGCCTTTATTTTCACTCACCACTATAATGAATATACTTGGTTAGAGATCTCGAAGGGCTTTTTGAGCTATTAACGTAGGTTCGGGTAAGGGTAAGATATCATTTAGAAAAAAGTGGCTACATCCTCCTTGAACATCTACAACACGCTATTTCATCCTACCAACTTTTTGACCATAGACCACTTCTTTTGATTTCAAACTTTACACATGCCTATTTTAGCTACCTTGATTTTCCTAACTTTTTGGAGGCATCTTTTAATCACTTATTGATTTTGCTATGTATGATTCATTTTTATTTTCAATATACTTTTCTTCTTAACTTTTTTATTTCTTAGCTCATAGGCATCCAATTACACTACCATGGCCCTAAGTCAGCTCTTTCAAATTCATCACCCAAAACTTAGGCATTTAGCCTCAATTTTTATTTTTCATGTTCAAGGAGGGTAGGGTTCAAGAGAGGAAAAAACTTTGAATGGATCAAGGCTTGTAACTTGGTTGCCAAAGAAAGGCTTGAAGGCTCGAATTGGGTAACTAAGGGTACTATCCTAAGTATGGGTAAGCTATTTAGGCTAAAGTGGGTTCCTATGTTCGTAAAGATGTTCTAGGATCATTTCACCAATCAAGAACAATCAAAATTATCCTTGACAGACTAATGGGGCAAGTTCTAGATGGTACAGGTAGGCATGATATTTACACACAAATGCTCACCACACATGGCATTCAAACTCCTTAAAGGGATTCAATTTCCCTTCCAGCTAGAGACAAAAGTGGAGTATCTACCAATTTCTACAAGCTAAAATTTTAGAGTCACAAAAAAAGGTAAAGTATTGTTACAAGGTCAATCACGTCCGTGCCCTTGATTTTCAAAAAAAATTGTGATGGAGGGGGGTGTTTTCTTGGCATTTTCACCACGTATAATTTGCTCTTTATGGCACCAAACCAAACTGATGTCTCACATTTTAGCTTTCATATGGGAAAACCATATGGCTAATCAGACTTTGCCATAGGTATAAGTGTGATCTCAAGTCAAAAATACTATGGGTACTCAGACATTTTCTGCATTTATAGCTCTGATGCTATAGGTACTCAAAATTCCTATGCATTTATCACTCAGAATCCAATCACAATGATTTTCCATTAAGAATGGCATCACTCAATCTATCATAGGAAAAGGCTCGTCTGATATCACAATAAGCAAAATAATGATAAAGTAAAAATCTAAAATAAAAAACAAAATGACTAATCCACGAAAATGTGGGCACCATCAGAGTGCCCAAATATTATAACCCACTCTAACAAAAATAAAAATCATCTAAAATGTCATCAAAATATCCAAAAATAACTAAATAATACAGGCCCAAATAAATAAATACGAAAACAGGCGCCCCAACTAAAAAGCCTCCAGTGCCCTCATTCCATAAACAATAAAGCATAAAAAGAGATAAGGGTGCTCCCTCAAAATCGTAGCAAGAGCTTCTCTCACCCTCGGACTCTGCATCATCATCTGTATCATCATGACTGGACCACTCCATTGGGGCCTCATTATCATGCTCCACTCGGGAGGAAGGAAGTCTATCTCACAGTTTTAGGACCTTCCAAAGGCCCTTTACCCCCTTCCACATCTCGCTAAAAAATTTATCCCTCTTCTTCTCCCCATTCACCATCTTCTCATATGAGTGTAGGAGCTCTCTGTTAGACGTCACTAATGATTAGTAGGCCCTCTCGAGCCTAGTAATGGTGGCTCCATGCTTCTTATAGTCTTCCAAATACCTCTGATAATCAGAGAAGTTCATATATGAATAGGGGTAGTGAAGGGATCTCCCAACCCCTGAGGCAATCTGTAACGCCCCGAAATCTGATTCATGAGACACCACACGGTGCTCTAAACTATAAGTAGTTCTGACCTAACCCTGGCTGCTTTTCTACTACATCTGAATCTCAACATAGGGGAAATATGAATATAAAAACATAATAAATACAGAAATCTTATCTGAAACATATTAATCTCACAAGTATCGATAGAACAATACTGAAAAATCTAAATACTGAATCAAAAGTCTAAAACTGAATCTAGTAGTATGACAAGCCTCTACTGGCTGAATCTAAAGAGTCACTAGGACAGGCCCCAGCAGACTCAAACTGTTTGAAATGAATAGTAAAGCATCTACTAATAACTAAAAATATGAATAGCTAAGTCCCTGAACTATAAGGACTCACCAACGGCAGAGATATAGATAAGATGCTTAAAAATTACACACGTTGAAACTGAGCACCTGAACCTACATTATGAGATAATGTAGCACATACACATATATGTGAATCAGTACTTTGATGATGTACTGGGTATATGGGGGTAAATGCAATAAGTAAACAATATCGTCATAATTTATAAAGAAAATCATGCATGCTAAATATAAATAACTCACATGGGCTTGAGTAATCTGAAATCTGAAGATCATAAATCATGAACAACAAAGCATATAATATAAATCTTGTGAGCCATTACATTCAGTTCTAAAATCTATTCTTTCTGAAAGCTGCTACATTATTATATCAATTTGTAAAGGGAATACTTCATCTCAAGACTTTAAGAATCTTAAAACCATAGCTTTCAAAACATATGATTTTATTTTAAGGCTTTACGCCAATAGACTATTTTAAGAGTAGGGAACATCTTATTGGGGGGTTCTTCTAACTGACATACACCATGTGAGCATTCATGGAGTCCCATTTCTTTCCCCCGTTCGGTAGGGTTGTTCTAACCTTTCCATCGGAATAGAACTTCTTATCTTATGTGATCACAATCTTAGTCATCCACATAGAAGTGGGGATAATCTTAATCCTATGGTGGCACGTAGTTCTGGGGTATGAAACCGTAGTAACATACCCATCTCGGTGCTAAATACTACTCTCATTCTTATGCTCAAAATCTTAAGAAAATCCACTTCAAATTAGCACAAGGGTTTACAACAAGACCAATTATGTTTTTCTTTCTTTAAATCTCAAGTAGTATGAACAAAGTGGATTCTTTATCTTAGCTTAGAACCAAAAGGTCAAATCTTTATCAAAATTCTGAGAATAGTCTTATCTTAGGATACTCATAGCATAAACAATCTTGAAACAACAATATTTAACTAGGGATTAAAGACCTATGCATCAAACTCATGTTAAAACACCAAAATGCTCATGCTTGATAATGTAAATATTGATAAATCAACTCAAAATCTGAAAATTTCAGCAATATGCTTGAAAATATAAACATAACCATGGAATTTAATTTCTAAATCATTGGGAATCTCATAAGCTTGTAAATAAAAATAATGGGTATAAACCCTAACTTGAGTTTCATGGAAAATCATATAAATTTCAATATAATCTGAATTTAAAATAAGTTTTGGGCACAAGGATGAAAGGATTATCCTTGTTCATACCCCACATACCTTAATTGGTGATCTTTGATGAAAAATTTGAATCTTAGATTCCTATTGTAGCTTTGGGGATGAATTCTTAGAGCCCTTATATTGGGAATCCTCAATCTTGAATTTCTTTGGAGAATTAATGGAGGAATTTGGATTTCTTGGGGAGAAAGTTTGTTGAACTAGGGCTTTGCTTGAGAAAGATTTGATGATAAATGGATGTAAAGTTCTTTGAAGAGGTTTAATTCATTGTTTAAGATGGATTAGGGGCTGGGTGAATGACCAAAGTACCCCCTTTAATCTTTGAAAGGGAAATGGAAAAATGAACTTTTTGCGAACTGGGTGGCCACCGCGACACGCCACTATCGCAGTGGCTCACTGGAAATGGACAAGCAGGAACTGGGCTTTCACCGTGATGCACCATAATTGCGGAGCCCTTTAGTTTGTCATTTTGACCGCTGGAGCGATGCGCTAATATCACGAGGTCTCACTAGAAATTGCCAATTGGGAAATTGGGCCTCTTCATGATGCGTCAAAATTGTGGAGTCTCTCTGAAAATTAACAATTTTTATTTTACTCTTCTCCGTGATGCGCTAAGGGTCCAAATCACGGTGTTTTATGACTGGAAGTTAAAATAGCCATAACTCCTTCACCGAGTGTCGAATTTAGGCAAATTTGATATCGATGGAAAGCTTATTCAATTTTCCACGCAATGGGAAGTCTAAATTTAAAAAATTCCACACGAAATAAATGGTATTTATTTTGGAAGCTATCCCTTAACATTCTAGGGATGAATTTAATCTAGGAAAAGTCTCGGGGTAATACACAATCCCAACACGAGCTCCCTAATTTCCCTAAGATCAACACCAATATCCTCAAGAGTTCCAGCTACGAATGGACTACAAGACTCAGGTTTCTCACATGTTGAATTTTCTAATTTGATCTTTCTCTTCTTGTATTTGCCCAATGTACCCTAACCTTAAATTTTAAGAGGGTAGATAGCATTGCCAGGGCATACCCAAGTATTTCTTGGGTACTCCTCCACGCCTGGTCGCCTACACAACTCTGTAACAAAGAAGGGAAAAGGATGTGTGTACCACCATGGTTCTTAAAGAATTTTATGTTTAAGACAGCAAGCTGACCAATATTCAAAGAAATATTGTGTAGTATGCAAGCAACCATCCGAGCCTGCAAGTATGGAACTACTATCATATGGGTGCAAGAAGAGACTTGGCTACAAATGATGTTCAACCAAATTTGGGCCTCGACAGTGAAATCATTCATTGATATATTTATCTTGGTAGCTGCCCAAGATACCTCCTTGCCCGGGAATAACCTCTTCGCCATCCAGGTAATCTCTCAAACCTTTTGGATTCAAAGTTAGCCATATCTATATTTGGGATCCTATATAGGTCATTAATTTGCTCTGACCCAAAGTGCACCTCCTTTCCCCAGATCTTAATAATCCTGATGGATGGGTCTGAGAAAGATACTACATTAAGTTTAGCGTAGAATTCCTAGACCCACTACTCATTCGCCTTGCAAGTATCCGGGGTGAAGCACTTCCACGCAACAACCATAAGTCTTTCATTAAATGTCGAAAGGTTTTCTAAAACTTTCTCCAAGTATATTCCTCTCTTTGGAAGTACTTTTTTCTCAAAAGATCACCATAGTATAGAGTGTGACACTCGAGGGCCATGAATTGGACTTGATTGTAGTCTTCCATGATATGATCCTAAAAAACATGAGAACAACACAACAACATTAATCATTGATATTAACATGTATAAACTATATCATATTGTCCATTAAAGCTTGTGGGATGGTTACTTGTTGGTGTTTGGACAAAAATTTAAAGTGTAGAACTTTTGGCCCAGGCTGGAATTTACCCTTAGATGTAGCGATCGTGGGCCATAGAGCCACGATCATGGTTTTGATGATCGCGATCTCGATTTCTAAGACTGGTTCAAGCAGAATTTTCAACAGTCCAAAAACCCAAATTCTACACCAAAACATGTTCCAAAACAAGAATCAACACTAAAATCATTGAACAAGATTACTAGGTACTCGATTATGCCCTTAGAATGTGAAAACAACTAGCTATGAAATCCTTTGGGCATTTGATCGAGCACTTGGTGTGCACCCTATCTTTTACTCAATTTCAAACACAATTTGGGTACTTAATACTTCCCCACATGTGTCCAAACTATTTCTAGTAGCTAATCACCACACATGTATAATTGAACAAGTATTTCACCATGAAAATCATAATTTTAGGTCTTCCCTATAACATGCATTCTATGGCCTATTTCTAACAATTAAAACATGGATTCACAACACTTACCAGGGGAAATGATGCAAGAGGGATGCTCAAATGCTTTTGAATTCCCAAAATATGCCTAGGAGTAGGTATAAATTGAGAGAAAAATTGAGAAAGGAGTGTAGAGAAAATGGGTTCAGATGGTCAAATAGACTAATTTGACTGTAATTGTGGTCAAGGGTCCATGATCGCAGACACACAGGTGACCATGATCGCAATATGGGTACCACAATCACAGTAACTAAGGGTATTTTTGTACCTCTATTTTCCCCTGTTTGGCTTATTACTCAATTTTGACACAATTTCCCATGTTCAGTCCAACATGCAAAAATTTCACACTTTCTCCTTCTCAAACTCATTCACATACTCCATAGTGCCACAAATGCATGGATTAATCAAATGAAAATTTTAAAATCTACCCTACGAAAGTAAAAACAAAGGATACTAGCCACTTTCGTGGCATTTATGTGTTGCCTCCAACATAACACCTTAGTTATCGTCACGGCACAACGTCCTTCAACTATTTTAAGTTGGACCCTCAAGGGACCCATCATTCACCTAATTATCTTTAACATCGATAACTGATACCACTTAAAGCTCCATGGGTTGTTTCTTCATATTTCATACCCAGAAGAACACTTCACCATCATGAACTCTAAACCTCATTTTCCCAAGGTCCAAATTAACAAGGACTCTTTCGATAGCAAAGAAAGGTCGACCAAGGATAATAGTCACCTCTTGGTCCATCTCATAATCAAGGACTAAAAAATCCACTAGAAGGATGAATCTATCCACTTTCACCAATACATCGAATAAAACACCACATGATTTCTTGATAGATCAGTTCTCCATCAAAAGCCTTATCAATGTTGGAGTAGGGGTACTCAAGAAAAGCCTCATATATATTGTAAAGGTCATGAGGTTAATACTCGCACCAAGGTCATATAAAGCTCTTTCAAACTTATGTATCCCGATGGTGCACTAAATTGTAAAGTCCTAGGGTCTTTCTTCTTTTTCGTTATTGCACTACTCATGATAACGCCACACCCATAAGTGACTTCAATGGTTTAACCGTCAACAAGCTTCTTCTTAGACATCAATTTCTTCATAAGTTTAGCATACCCCAAAATTTCTTGGATTGCCTCAAGCAATGGGATATTGATAGAGTGTTGCTAAGCTTAGCCATGAATTTCTTGAGCTTATCACTCTTCTCTTTATTCTTAAGCCTTTGTGTAAATAGAGGAGGGATTTGAATGGTAGGTAATACATCACTTTACGACTTATCATTCTCTACCACCTCTTCATCGATTTCTACCAATTCTTTTTCATCCCCTTCTTCTAGAGATTTTAGGGTTTTTTCTCTTGGATCAACCACAACCTTTTTCTTCATATTTATGTGCTCAAAATTGGGCTCTTTTACACCCATACTTTCTTCTTCAACTCTCTTCAAATGATAAACAAGGGTATTGACACTCTTAGTGACTATTGCCAACACTTAGGCATCATTCTTTCGGTTCACAATAGTGTCACTAAAAAGGACACCCTTTTGTATAGCATTTAGCTGGGTGGAGATTTGGCCTATTTGTGTTTCCAATTGTTTAATCAAAGCAGAGTGGGATGCAACCATCTGGTTGATTTGTGAAAAGTTTTCTTGCAATTCATGGACCATCATATTTGTTCCCTCCACTTTTATCAAAATTCTTGCCAAGACATCTTCGGTTTTGTATTTATCGGGGTCAACGGGATGTGCATCTTTTTTATTTACCCGGTAATTAGGGGGAACATAACGATCATACTCTGGTATTTTGTCCCTCCAATCACGACCATAATCATGATCCATCCAAGCTTGGTTCCCACTTTCCCTTTGATAGGCCGGGCTGGAACCCCCTAAATAATTGTCCTTCCAATCACGACCACAATCATGATCCATCCAAGCTTGGTTCCCACTTTCCCTCTAATTGTGTCATTATTTTTTCCATGTTTTCCTTCCTCTTTTTCTCTCTCTTATTTTGCACTTTATCAATAGAAGAGGTAGTAGGGGAGCCTTTTGGTACCTCAGCATCTCGGGTAATCCACCCTTGATTTTTCTTGGTAAATTCCTCAAGCAAATTTGTAGTTGCTTGATAAGTCAACTTAACAAGAGATCTCCCTACCGCATTTTCTACCACATTTTTGTTGGGTGGGTCACGAGCATAATAGAAGATTTGGAGAAACATCTTCTCCGGGACCTCATAGTTGGGACATTGAATGAGCTTTTCATTGAATCTTTCCCATACCTCGTACAAGGGTTCTCCATTCAATTGCCAAAAGTTAATGATTTCATCACGCAATTAGACCATCTTGGAGAGTGGGAAATATCGGTCAAGAAAGGCCACGGTAAGTTCATCCCATGATGTAATTGAGTCGGTCGGGAGAGATCGAAGCCACAATACCGCCTCCACCATTAGAGAATGGAAAGAGGCATAATCGGATAGACTTAGATTATGTGTGTAACATGAAAGGGTGCATACACTTCTATGAAGTTCTTCAAATATAAGTTGGGGTCCTCATAGGCTTGTCCCCAAAAAGTCCCTTCATTTGTAGCATATGCAACATGATGCTCATGGCATGAAAGACACCGTTCCCATGAGTAGGTGGGATACAGATAGCACTTGAATATCCAAAGTCATTGAGTTGCTCTTTGTAATCAAGAGGACAGATGAAAGACCTGGCAATACTTATATTTTCGCTTGTAGTTCCATGAACACTATGGGAATCACCTTAAAAGGAAACAAAAAAACAACCAAAATAAATAAACACCACTACAGGTATACACTATTTAAAAATCAACACTGCATAAGTGAAAGCTAAATTTCACTCCCCGGCAATGGCGCTATTTTGATAATAATCACCTATATCATTCAAATTAGTAGAGGGCGGTTGTTGTCAATAGCTCAACTTATGTTGAGGTCAAATTCACGAGAATAAAAATTAGATTTCTAGTCCTATAGGTGTTAATAGTTACTAAAAATATACCCGTAATGTAAACAAAGTACAATACATGATTTAAAATGGGGGTGGTTTGAAACAAGGATTAATCAACTTTTAATCGAATCAACAAACGAAAGTCAACACTTTTGATTGAAAAATGCAATGTGAGAAGGATCTTGGGATTATGTATACCTAAGGGCAAGTTATGCATGGGAACATGATTTGGTGAAAATTCTCGTCATTAACAATGCGGTGGGCTAGGTCAAAAGTTTTTGAAGCTAGTTTGTCAACAAAACCTCAAGAATATCACTTACTGACCCTTTTTAGTACCTAAAAAGTGTGTCAATTTCAACCATCTAATACCTCAATTGGGCATCCCTATTTCTACGAAGATGCCCAAGACATAGCTAACTCTCTATTCGCCCTTATTTCTAAGATGGCAAATGATAGCAAACTACATCTATTATTATCCAATATTACTTTGTTACCCATATCCCTCTTTCAAGGATGATATGGGTTCCAAAAGTTCATCCACATCCCTCTTTTAAGGATGGTGTGAGCTTTCAACAGCTTGGGTTTTTACCCACAAACCCATTTTGGGTAGTTGTAGTTTTCACCCACAAATCCCAACTAATCCAAACAAGCAATACCCATCATCACAAACTGGAATCTACACAAATATATCACAACCATACATACTTGCACCTTAACTCAACATAATCCCAAGACAAGTAAATTTAGCTACTCATGAAATAAAGAGAAAGAAATATTCCATAAGATTAATTAAAAACATCCATCCTTCAATTTCACCAATTTCAAAGTAGGAAAATTCAAATACAATTATTGCCCAAATTAGGGTTTGTAAATTTTCAATTCAATTCTTCCCATAAGTCTAGAATCCCAAAATGAGAAAGGGTTTGAGCCTTTTAAAGATTTTGGAATCAGCTGGGCAAAAAGATAGAATTTTCCCTAGGCATAAACCCACCCAGCTGCGATCGCGGCTACCACGATCGTGGTCGTGGTCCTTTGACCAATCTTGATTGACCGAGATCGCGGTCCTCAAACCGCAATCGCAGTAACTGAGACTGATTTTTTCTTCAAGTCTTCGAGCTACACTTCTTTTCTCCTTTTTGATCCATTTCATCTCAAATCCATATCTTTCTTTCTCACCACTTGTATGTCATCAAAATATGGAAATTAATGCATTTAATCACAAATTTATCTTATTCGTACGTTCAAATCATAGTAGTGTGCACAAATATTGAGCGCGAATGAGTGGTAGATTCACTACTCATCAAAAATCTAACTAAACTTTTAATGGAAAGATATCAAATGACTGAATCTCCATAAAAGAAAACATATAGGATGGCAGGTTTTCTGTAAAAAAAAAATGAACTTTGAGTTACGAGACATATATGCATAGTTAATTGGTGAAAACTGTGTTACTAGCTTGTCATTTATGTGATAAATGTTTAATGAGAAAATGTTGTTATCTTATCTTAAAATATTGAAATATGGGTATAGTATTTTTCAAAAGTTATTTTATTTATCTTGAAATATTTAAAAGTATGTGTGTGGCTTGAATTTTTATGCTACTTGATTTTGAAAAATAATAATATTTTATTTTTAATTGTATGTTTATTCTAATTAAAGTATTGCATAGAAACTGTGTTTATTAAAATTAATATGATTGATGTTGTGAACGTTATAGAAAAAGAAAAAGAATTTTGAGAATATATTATCGTTGAATAGCGATAATATCTTATGGTGGCTTTAATTATTGTTCATTAAAATTTTGAAAATGAGAATTTGAGGAAAAAATTACAAGAATAAAAAAAATGATGATGATTTTTATAGTTATGTTGTTGTATACGTGATTTTGAAATATATTATGTTGTTACTTTTTTTCTTAGTGCATTATTTTGGAAAGATGCATTGATGATCAATTGCTCGTACATGAATATTTATTATACTAGATGGGTATGAATGATGATCCATATGTGGTAATGAGTTGCCCCTTATGATGTGAAATCACATGAAATCAGTCAAATAAATCACAGTTAGTAGTTCATTATGAAATTTGAGTTTGTGGTTTGGAGTTGGCTGATAATAAGGTTAAGACAAATTTTTAGTAAGTATTGATGAGGTTGAAATAAAACCAAAGTGTATATATGCATTGTGGTTGACAAGCAACATTAAGTGTAGTGAAAAACAATTTTTCAATGGCAAAACAGATACATGTGTTTGTAAAATAAAGTGATAAACACTTGTTAAGGGATGAAATTATGCCTATAAATTATGTGAAGTCAGAAGTGAATTTGGCGAATTCACCGACTAAATTTTGAAAAAAAAAATTATAAATGGAGCTTCAACGAGAATGAATTTTTTGTCAAGTTGTATATCGAACATGATAGTAACCCAACCCATGTGATTGAAGATCCTATGAGATAGGATCATATGGATAATAACAAGCCATTTTTTGTCTTTTGCACAGTAAAAATTGTCCCTTTAGTTATCTATTATGTTGTATGTATAGTGCAAATCTGCAAGGAAAGTGAGGCTGAGTTGTGAACTCTTAATCAATTACCATACCCTTTATCGGTGGTGTATTGCTTTACAAAATACTCTCGATGAGTGGATATGAGTGTGAAGTAGTGTCGCATTTATGAAATTGTAAAAAATTTCTAGATCATTCATAGATACAAGGACACACGCATGACCTCTTAGTGTAAAATAGTGATAATAATAAATATTGTACGAGTATATGGTAACGATCAACTTACACATCAATTTAAGTGCAAGGCGATCGTTGTCAACATATTTATCCAACTTTAGAGCCGGGATTGAATCCACGAGGAACAATGTGAGTGGCAATCAAGTTACTTCGAAATAATAGATACAAGTTAAATCTAAACCAATGTTACAAAAGGTAAAAATGGAGGAGATAGGTATCTACACTAAAGTTTCTTTTTGGGTTTTTCTAGTATAAATTTGGGGCTACGAATATTTAGAGTTTTAATCGGTATGCACAGATCTAGGGATTATGCACTGCCAAGGAAATGATATGATGTTAGCAATCAACATCAATTTAGTAAGTCAAATATGGGTAGGTTTGGTTATAGATTTTGATGCTAGTCTTTCAACAAAACATCAAACGTTCACCCATTGATTCTTTCGAATACATAATAGGTGTGTTCAACAATTGATAACCACAACCTCAATTTAGGTATCCCTATTTTTAGGATGATACCCATGGTATAGTCAACCTCACATTTACCCTTGTGTCTAAGATAGTAAAAATTTAGCAAACTATACGCACAATTATCTATCATTGCTTTGGTCTCCATGTCACTCTTTCAAGGATGATATGGATTCCTAAACTTCACACCAAACCCTTCTTTCAAAGATGGCTTCGAGTTTTATAGAGCATGGAACTTTCACTCATCATACCCATGTGGGTATTTGGGGCTTTCATCCATCAAACCCCAACCAAGTTAGTATAGCAATGATAAAACCCATAAACATGAACTACTAAATAGAAGCTAATCAATAACAACACACACACACTTTAACCCCTATTAACACATAACCTAAGAGGGAGATCTAGCTACACATAAGATATATAAGCTTGGATATACCCATAATCTCCATTGAAGTGATTTATTGAAGCTTAAGTGAATGTTACTTTAAACTTGACACTCTCACAAATCAACTGTGGAAGTGAGCTAATCTTCCACTTAGAAAGTCTTTAATGTATTCTTTACCCAAAAATTATACAATATTTTCTTCGCAAAAAATGGAGGTTATGAACTCAAGAGCTAAACCTAAAAATTGGGGAAGCTGGAATCTGATACATGATGCTAGGGTTTGAGTCTTTTTGTCAAAATTGGTATCAGCCACGTGCATTTTCAGTTTTTCCCTTGGACTGATTTCTTCCGCTAAGCCGTGATCGCGCAGGTCTGGCTGGGACTGCAGTTATGCGACCACGGTTAACTTCCGTGATCGCGGTTGAGTGATTTTTGCTTGACTGACCACAACTGCAGTACCTGAGGCCTTTCTGCTCCAAGTCTTCAGCTGTACTTTTCTTGCTCCTTTTTGATCAGTTTACTCTCCAATCTACATCTTTTGATATCCTCAACTCTATGCCTGCAAAGAGTGGATACTACTGCATTTTATCACCAATATGTCTCATTCATTCATTCAAAACAAGGTAATGTGCACAAATATTTAGTTAGAATGAGTGGTAAAATCATCACCCATCAACACCCCCAACTTTAAGAATTTGCTTGTACTCAAGAAACACTACCTCTTACCATGAGACAACAATTCTTTATGCCCAAACTTTATACCTTAAAGCTCACAATGACTTCAGCTTTAGTTATAACCACTAGTAACTCATTGTATACGGGCTACGCGAACTTCCACTACACCCCTCATCATAATTTGTATCATTAAAGGATACATAAGACTTTAAATAGAAACCAAGCAACAACAACCCATACTCTATAGGTGGCTTCCTCTTGACCATAACTTAGATATACTCCATTTGCCTCATTCTTTGAAAGGTGACAAAATCACCCACCCCAACTTATTTCCCATGCCAATCCTCATAAGAAAGAAAATTCTACACCAAGCTACCAAAAATAAAACAAGGAGTTTTAAGTGCAAGAACTCTCTCACACACAAAAGAAATCTCTATGCAACAAGGGTCATACCATAAGCTTGCCCCTATTTTCAATCGTCACTATGAAGAAAATACATGGTTGGAGATCTCAAAGGACATTCTAAGCTTGAAACGTAGGTTCGGGTTAGGGTAGGATATCATTTGGGAATAACATGGCTACACCCTTCCTTGAACATCTACATCATACTTTTTCAATCCGCCTTTTTGACTAAGGGCCATTCCTCTTTATTTTTTTTTTTTTTCTTATGCCTACTTTTAGCTTCCTTTGTTCACCACTATTCTTTCATTTCTTTTTCTTGCAACTTACGTGCAATTCATTCCTTTGATGGACTCATTCATTTTCTATTTATTTATTTTTACGGTTTAGGCTCATAAGGCATTTCATTAATAATTTTGTGGCCTCACACTTTCTTCCATCAACCTTTACCACCCCCAACTTAGGCTTTTAGCCTCAAGTTACATTTTTAAGTTCAAGAATGGTTTGGTTCAAAAGAGGGATAAAAAGAATGGATCATAGGTTGTAATGAGTTTGCCCAAGAAATGTCCAAAGGCTCAAAGTGGGTACTAGAGATTATAATTATGCATAGGTAGGATTTTTAGGCTAGAGTGGGTTTCAAAATTACAAAGGTGGACTAAGATCATTTCTCTAACCACATACAATGAAAATTAGTTTTGAAAGACTAACAGGGCAAGTTCTAGATAACACAAGTGTACAAGAGATGAATACCAAAATCTCACCACACATGGTATGCAAAATTGGCTAAAGGGGATCAAATATCCCTTCCGCGAGAGACAAAATGGGAGTATCTATATCTATTCATAAGTCAAAATTTATGAAGCCACAAAAAGAGAAAGTTTTGTTACAACATTGTTCACGTCCATGACCTTGATTTTTCAAATATTTTGGACTGAAGGGGTTGTTCATTTTGCATTAGCCTCTCGCACAATTTTCTAAACTATGGCTACAACCAAAACCTTAGTCTCACATTTAGGCTCAAAACAGATAAACTACCTATATGGATACTTAGACTTCACCAATGGTGTACAAAGTAACCCCAACTTTACAACATACAATGCCACAGGTACTCAGACTTCCCTTATATATTTGACATTTATGCTATGGGTACTCAAACTTTCCCTGCACCTATGCCTCAAAACCCAAATACGATGTTTCACCCTTAAGAATATCGTCACTCAATAATTCATAGATCAAAGCTAGTCGTGTATCATCATAATTAAATTACAAGTAAAACAACTAAAACTAAAAACCACATAATAATTCATAAAATGGGGGCACCATCAGGTACCCAAAAATGTAGCATCCACAAATAACAAAATAAAGATAGTATCCAGAGTGTCATCCCAACACAACATCAACATTGATATTCAGCATATAACACTAAAACAATACACATCTGGGGGCACCCCCAACTAAAAGAATGTGGCGTCCTCACTGCATGTGCGAGTAAGCTAGAGTAAAAGGGTCTCCCTAAATATGAATCAAGAGCTATCCTCTCCTGCTGACTCTGATCGATCACCCTCAGCATCATCAGTAGACCAATTAGTAGGGACCTCATCCTCTCTGTCCATCCTCGGTGAAGGTAGTCGATTATTGGGCTTGAGCACCTTGAAGATGTCCTTCACCGCCTTTCACAGTTTCTTGAAGAATTTATCTTGCTTATTATCTATCTTCACCATTTTTCATGTAAATCCCTGAGGTCCTGTATGATATAGAGAGGGCTGAATAAGCTCTCTCCAAATAGGCAATGGTGCCTCTCTGCTTCTTTTGCTCCTCCCTGTATTTCTCTAAGTCCGACTGAGCAACGTACAAGTGGAAAGCAGTGGAGGACTCTCCCAATACTTGAGGTAGTCTTGATAGTAGTTCTTTCACCACTTACATCTGACCAGATATATCATCGAAGGCGGTGACTGGTGAGGGTCTGCAAGAGTCTATGTCCTCTTGGGCTGATTTGCTAGAGTTCATCTTTCTCTTCTTGCTTTGAACTAGGGCACCCTTACCTCTAAATTTGAGTGGGAATATATGGGGTCTTAGGGACACCTAGGTATCTGTAGCATACTCCTCCACTTATGCTCTCCTGCATAGCTCTGTGATAAAAGAAAGGAGGAGAAAATGTATACTTTCATGATTTTTGAAGTACCTCTATTCTGAATGCACAATCTCGCCCATATTCAGGGTGATACCCAAGAGAAGACAGGCCACCATTAGAGCTCGTATGTCTATGACAATGGTCATATGAGTGCATGGCGATACTCAGTTATAGAAGATATTCAGCCAAAGCCTAGGCTCAGCAGTGAAATCATTCATCAGAATGTCACTCTTGGTGGTGGCCCAAGGAACCTCTTTTCCAGCATATAAGATATCCGCCATCCAGGTCCCTGGTGCATATGATTTTGCATGAAACTGTTCCATATTAGCATTCGAGAACCATATACTCGTTGATCCACTCTGTCCTGAAGTTCACTTGCCTTTCACTAATAGTCATTACCGGGTTTGTGAAAAAGATTATGCTTAGGTTAGTGTAGAATTCACGTAACCAGTGCTCATTAGCAACACAGGGGTTTAGGGAAAAACACATCCACCCGGTCTGATTAAGTCTAGCATGAAAAATTGAGAGTTTTTCTTCCACTTTATCTAAGTTGATACCCCTTTCAGAGAGCAACTTAGTTCTGTGAAAGTCTGCATTATAGTAGTTCTAACATTATGGGGTCATGAATCTGTTGTTATCAAATTATTTCATCCCTGAGGTGGCTTAGTACCTGTAAACAAGACATTCCAGACCATCATTATCACTGTCATCTCAAAAACATGCTATATTAACCAAATAAGCTCATGTAGTAATGTGTTAGAAGGTTCTAAGGGAGGAAACAACTGTGCAGATTTTTTTTATTTCTGCAGACACTGCCCTCAAGTATGGCGATTGCGAGTCGTGACCCGATCACGATACCTGAGACCATAGTTGACAGTTCTACAATTTTCACTAAAACCATAATTTTATCCCTAATTTTGTGTTCAACTAGGCATCTAAAACATTATGATTAAGGAACTTAAACCTAAACTTTATAATTATAACCCCAACTTTGAAAATTTTAACATGGAATTCATAGGGGCATTGAATCGAACACATGATGTACACATTCCTTTCAATCGTTTAATGTTTAAATCTGGGTACTTAAGACTTCCCCATCAATGTGCACACCAACTACAATAACTAACCACAACCATATTTTCAAACAAACATGCATTTAGTATGGATGAAAATATTGCAGGCCTTTCCCTTAACTATAAGTTCTAAGTATGTAATTACCTTAAAAACAAGAGAATAGAGACAACATGCCAAGTTCAATGATGCGAATGGAATGAACTGACATTTGGATAGGCAATGCATTGCCAAAAATTGGAGAGAATTTTGAGAGAAATTGAGAGAGGAGCGTGGAAAAAATGGGCATTCGGATAGTCATTTAAACTAATTTGACCGCGATTGTGGTCCTAGTTACGCGGTCGCAGTCATGCGGCCTCCACAATCACGATGGCATGGATCGCGGTCGCGGTAACTAAGACCAAACAACCAGGTTTCCTGCATTTCTTGTTCAGTCCAACTTGCCAATTTCACATGTTCCTTTTTCAAATTTAATCAAAATTCCTGTTTGCACCAACATTTCATGGATTATGCATGCATAAACAAAACAAAAAAAATCTACTCTACCATGAATAAATTAAAAAGTATATGTGCCATTTTGTATGTCATGATGGGGTGCCTCTCATCGAGTACTTAGTTTAACATCATAGCACGATGCCCTCATCACTCTTTTTATACTTCTACTTAAAAGATTTGAATCTTTATCCCAACTTTCATTCAATATGCAATGAGCCGTAGAGGGACATAATATTCAGATCTTCCAAGATGAGGCTTGGAAGAGATGATGAAATAGCAAGCAAGCTTCGATCTCGCCATTTTGAATATTTGAACCTTTTACCCAACTTTACATTAAACTTTTAGTTTGTCTCCATGGGTAAAAGTGAGAACATCAATAGGCCATTCCTTGTACTTCAGAAGTTGAACATCTTGGCCATTGATGGATGGGGTTCCATATGCTCCTTTGGAATGTGAAACTCCAAAATATGCGAGTCAGACTCTGTTTCCCCAACATTTACCATTTGTTCAGAAGGATTGATCCTCATCAGATCCTCTAAGCAATATGTTGAAAAGTTGTTTGAACGAGGTCCAACCCCTAATTTTGGGTTAGCCTCCTCCAAAGCATTTTTACCTCGAAATGAGCTAGAGTCATCATAAGATATTTGCATGTATTCTTCTTTTGACTCTAGTATCTTTTATTTTATTTTGGCTTATTCTTTCTCATATGATTTTGATGGTTAGGAAGTCACCGAGGAGTCTTTGCTACCAAGCCCATCATCATAGCTTGGTTTCTTTTCTCGACAAACCTTCTCTTAGAAAATGGGCATGGTTGTGAGGTTTGCAAGAATTATATCCATGCCTAATTCCTTTGCCTTGACATTTTCCCTTTTGAACACCCCATAGGATTGATGCAAGTCTTGCATATTCTCCCCGGTTATAGTTACCCGATCCAAAATGGTTTGAAGCATTGCTCTAAGACCAATGGGTCTGGTTTGTTGCTCCTCCTTCTTCTAATCATAAGACCTATCAATCTCATAAGAAAAACTAGCAATTTAGTTAGTATAATAGGGGGAGGGGGTATTCGGATAATCCTCCCAATATCCATCTTGATCACTACATAACGAGCACCTATACTCCCCATAGGATTTAGATTGTGGCACTACAAGGAAATATATAATTGACAATAATTTTTTAGCAACAACTATGATCTTGTTGCCTAATTCCAATAATTAGCAAAGACTTGATTTAATTGTTGTCATATAATAAAACTTTTCCCCATGACCTTTTTCTTGTTGGCAAATATATTAGTTTTGTTGCCATATTTTATAAATAAAATATTAACTTAAAGATATAAATATTATTTGCAATAATATAATTTTATTGTTGTCAAAAATAATTGTATTGTTCTAAAAATACTTAATTTTCTCGACAACTTATTTAGTTTGTG
Organism: Capsicum annuum; assembly: GCF_002878395.1. Taxonomy (NCBI): domain Eukaryota; kingdom Viridiplantae; phylum Streptophyta; class Magnoliopsida; order Solanales; family Solanaceae; genus Capsicum; species Capsicum annuum. The sequence continues at coordinate 43,666,470 of NC_061115.1, forward strand.
GCTAAGAGATACTTCATCCCTTTTAAACTTCCGTCAAAAATAAAAAGCGGCAGACCTTCCCGTTTTTAATTTCAATTTTGCTCTAATTTTTTTTTCCTTTTAGTTTCAATTTTGCTATTTTTAAAATTTTTCAATTAGAAGGCTGACCTAAACCTCTGATGTGGTATCGTCTTTCTTGGTCAGGTTCCTTCTTCCTTTTTGTCTTCTCAATTTTCATAGTAAAATAAGTTTTATAGGTTGATTTCTCCTTCATTGATATTTAATTTGGGAAAAAATTATGGGATTCCGCTAATTGCATAAATCTTTTGCTAATCGGGTATTTTGTTCTTTTTCTTTGTTTGTTCGGATATTTTTTTGTAGGAGATTGTAATCATCCCAACCCACAAGATTCAGGATTGATAGTCAATTTTTTGCAGAAAGATTAGGTAATTTGAGTTTTACTTGTTTCAGAAAAATAGTTGTGCGAATTTATGTGGGTAGTGTGTAGATTCAAAAAAATCAATCTTCTTCTTTAGTATTTCCTAATTTTCTCTTTGGTAATTTTTATTACTGTATGATTTCCTTAAATGTCAAACAGTAGTAGAATCATGTCATTCTAGATGCAGTATAACCTTTTTTTTTCTTAATAGATTCTACTTTCAAGCTTTGCTAACAACAACATATCTAGTAAATTCCAAAAAAAGTAAGGTCTAAGAGGGTAAGTGTACGCAATCGACAATGCACACCACTACCTCATAGGTGAGATACTTTCAAGGTTTGCTAACTTATAATGTATTTTGGTAGTTTTTTGGATAAACTTTTTATCCCACAATGTGTTTTCAATTCCTGGAATATTATTGTTCGATCCTTTGAAAACTCCCACCATCTAATTTATTAATCTAATGTCCATAAGAGGAAGGGTTTGAAGGAGCAGATTACACCTCTTTTCTGGATATGAATACAAGCTATAAGTCCATGACCAAAGTTTAAACCTTGTATACTGATGAACACACTTAATCAAGACTGCATAAGTTTTACACACTAGTCTATACTTGATAATTAATTATTTACTATACTATATGAAGTAGGATATTAGATTGGGATAGAGTTGTAGTAAATACTAGGAGTACTTGCAAGGATACTATTGACTGTGGGATTACTTTGATACAAAGTTCTTTTTCAGTTCTAGTTTCTCTATTAGTTGTTGTGATGGATGGATTTGTTTTTCTTGTAGTTGCATATTTCAAATTTCATATATCCCAAGTATGTTTGTTTTTTTCTTTTTCTGCGTTTTGCCCAAAACTTGGTAAGTTATTGCTTATGATTTAGTCTCTACATAAAATTTGGTGAATTTTCTTGTATGATTTGTTAACTTGTTAAATTCCTTTTTTTGCTGATACAAGCTTTATAGTTTCGGACTGGAAAATAGTTGGATTTTGTTTTGAATTTTATGGGTATTTAAATATGGGTTGAATTTTCTGATACAGGCTTTATAGTTTTGGAGTTAAAAAGACAGGATAGGTACTTTGATCTGATTATGATGCCAGGTTACAAAGAAAAATAAACTTTAGTTTCCACATAACTTAATGGTGCATGTATGGATTGTTTTAAATCTTTTGATGTTTTAACTGGATGCTGCACTATTTCTTGTAAAGTTTTGATCCTTGTTTTTATATGGAGAATTATGCAGTTCCTCCTTTGTTGTGACAACGAAGCGCGACAAGGTGATGCACTCTTTACGTTGAAAATATTGAATTTTTGGTGTGAAGTTGCAGGGGTCTTAGGTTTGAAATCATGCTTTTTCGATCAATTTCATCACACGGGGCTTGTTTTACTACTTTTGTGTTGTTTATGAGCATGGTTTACCTTGTGCACACCCGAAGAATAACATATGCGAGTTCCCTTTTCAACAAATAGATATTTCCTCTTCTTCTCGTGTCTTGATCGAAGAGCGTGATCAGTTAACTCTTTGTGTATTTATTTTTCAACTTGAAATTTCGAACTTTTATTTTCATAAACCAGATATGTCCAACTAATTTGAACTTCATCCAGCCCCCTATTGAAATATAGATATTACACACTCCTACTCATGTTTTTCTCATCGTTCATTGACGGGGGAGTGTGAAGGTGACACTCTATTTGTTTATTCTTCACCCTGGAAATCACGAGCCTCTGTTGTCAATTCGGGTTCATAATTTGGATTTTTTCTAAACGATCTCACACCTCATCTAGTCCACTTGAAAATTTTGATTCTTTCCATTTCTGTTGATGTTTTTTTTCTTTTCATCATTTTCTTTGATTATACATCCAATAGAGCTCCTACAGTACTATACTTAAGTTATTTGATGCTTTTCGGCGTGTGCCTGGCTATGATGGCTCTAGTGATAACTCCGTTAATGTGAAGAGCTTGAATGATGAATGGTCAGCAAGCTTCACTTAGAAGTTACATTATTCTCTTCACGTGTGAAAATGTTGTTAATGAGACTTGTTTTCATGTGTGTCTCTTGGAGTTTCATATTGCAGTCCACCCATAATATTTTTTGCTTTGCCCTCTCCATTTTATTCTTTTTTATTTTTATTTTCATATGTGGGACTTCTAGCATCTCTACTATTTTACCAGTTGCCTAGTTAGTTTGTCTTCACGCATCTGTACTCTAATACATGGAACAAAATGGTTATCAGTCTCATGGAAAGTTTGGATGGAACTGATTTTTAGGTTGATCCGAGGGTCTATAGGAAATAACCTCTCTACCTCTTTTGATGTAGTGGTAGTGGTATGGACTGCGTACATTTTACCCTTCCCAGACCCCACTAGGTGGAAATACACTGGGTACGTTGTTGTTGTTGTATCATGCAATAAAGCTAAATTGGAGAGGTTATGTCTGAGTCACCCCCTGTTAGGTGTCAGTCATATTCTTTATAGTGAAGATTAGTTAAGACAACTTTTAACTCATAGATGATAGTTTTATGGATGATCTCGACAGACTCCATGTCTCATAGGTTTCCAACCTGATAAGGACCTTTGTAAGTTCCGTTACATCAAGCTCAATGGTATGTAAGTTGAAATTAATTTATGAAAACATTTATGTATAGATTGTCCCTATTGAATCCTGTGTCATGTTTAAAGCAGTTGTGATAATTTAAATTAAAATTGATAAAAACTGAAGGCCTAGATATAGTTAGGATGTATAAAAATAACTAAATCAACATGAAATGTGGTAGTAGCTAATTGTTTTAGCAAACGATTTCTATATTTGAAATTATTAGCAACATTGTCTTGAAAAGTTAAATTTGGACTTTGGAAAAATTGTTGCTGATTCTGGTAGTGCTTAGCAATATGGTAGTGTTTATTAGAAAAATGGAAGTTTTTAAATACCATCATCATTGGATACTAAAAATCCACTTGTAGATCAGTTTCTTGATGCTTTTTCGATGGAAGAATCACCTATATGGATGGATTGTAGCATAACTGAACAATGCAAAGCTATTGAAGTTTCTATTGGTGATGGTCTAGAGCTGGCCAGGCTTGCTGGTTCTCGTGCACATGAAAGATATGTTGGTCCATGTTTATTGTTGCCTCACTTTCTGCAGTAAAAGTAGGAATAGTTGCTGGACATTATCCAATTTTTTAGCCATGTTCTCAACTTAGTTTAGTTGCTATTTTTTAGGTGTTAATGGTTCATTTTTTTAGGATGTGCTAATCATGGAATCATGTACAAGTAGTTTCTTAATTATAGGATTTGATTGATGCAATTTTTTCTATTTAAGAACAATTTCAGTTCAATGAAAAAAGCAGCTCTCCAGAAACAAATACTTTCTCTGTTTCTTGCCTTTGTTCTGTTTCTAAGAGTGAATTTAACTTAGAACTCTAACAAATTGGTATCAAAGCTCTCTTCTTAAGGGACCTGTATTTAAGGGAAACGTATCTTTCTCTTCTTGTTTTTTCTTTTATGGATTCAGAGACTTCATTTCTCTTTTCTTCTGCATTTAGTAAGCTTTCCATCTTTTGATTTCTTGTTCCTCTATTGAGAACACAGCATATATGAAATAAATAAACTTAGAACTAGTTGGATTTTAACCTTATTAGATTTGGGCAACTCTCTCCCCCTCTCCCCTCTCTCTCCCAACGGCTCTCTCCCCCTCTCTCTCTCTCCCTACCCTCTCTCCACCCCCAGCTTACCGGCCCCCGGTCCCCGGCGCCGTCGCTGACCTTCGGCGCCGACCCGATCCGGCCGCCGGCTCCGACCTAAGGTCGCCGGCGCTGACCAGACCGCCGGCTACGACCTCCGGTCGCCGGCTCTCCCTCTCTCTCTCTCCCTACCCCCTCTCCATCCCAAGCGCACCGGCCCCCGGTCCCCGGCGCCGTCGCTGAACGTCGGAGCCGATCAGATCCGACCGCCGGCTCCGACCTCCGGTCCCCGGCGCTGACCCGACCTGACCCCCGGTCGTCGCTCC